>NC_041385.1:40471926-40525823 GCF_002162155.2 Triticum dicoccoides | reverse complement strand
AAAAAAAACAATTACGAACATATTATCTATATTGGTGGGCAGAGGTAAGCTGAATGCCACATGAATCATACACCATAAGATAGTAATGGGCAAAAAGTAAGCAAATAATGCATTGTTTCGACTTATCACAGAAACAACATTGTTTACTATGTTACCATCTCCGTTTTGCAAGATTATCTTTAGTAAGAATCACTCCCCTATGAACAAACCACATGAAAGTATTAATCTTGAGTGGTAATTTTGTTTTTCAAATTTGCTTTGAATGGAAGATCAAACAAGAGTTAATTAAATCCATATACATAGATTTCTCACGGAAAACCCAAGGTGTAAACTTACAATGGAATGCATCCGGTTTTTTGTTAGGATGATACATATCAACCTTCATACTAAATGGACCCACGCAGTTCATTTATCCTCGATAAATGCTCTCCTGAACTGGATATTTAATGAATTTGATCTCAAAACTGTGCTAAGGTAGTCTTGAACGCGTTGGAAAATATTATAAAGAGAGGGGTACCGTATGGATCAAATTAATAACCCGATCACACAAAGTGTATTTATCTTTATGTTTGTAGCATCTATTCCACATGGATTGGTAAGTTATTTATTTTATTTTTTGTAATTTTTGGTAAGGTGTCCAAACTGTGTTTTGTATCATGACTGATGCATTGTTTGCAGTTGAAGGGGATTTTCTCGCAGTCGTTCCGATTGCTTAGCAGGTATGTTTACGAACACATGGCCGTGTAGACGACCAATGTAAGAATCAAGTTCTATCTGTCTTGATGAAGTCAGTGTCCTGACAGTCCGTGAGCTTCAATGAACATGGAGGATGTATCGCTCCGTATGCAGTGGTGTTACCATGTTACGAAAAATACTTCCGCCCTGCTTTATATATAAAGCAAACCGCCCAAGAATCAGAGAACACAAAAGTCCACACCACACACACAGATACGAAAATACGAGGGTTCTGTTGAGGGAACAGGTCAACAAGCCCTAATAGCAAAACAAAGAGACGATACACCCCAAGGGGAGCTAATCCGGCTCGTGTGGTGGCGGAGGTAGCGGAGGCGCCAAGCAAAGGGCCATCTGGCGAAGATCGCCGATGAAGGAGCTGATGGTGTCCTGATTCTGAGGGTGGCTAAGCGGCCGCCAGAGCTGTAAGTAACCACAAAGTTTAAAAACCGCATCAGAAGCACGCCGGAGAGGAATACGCTGGATCACAAGGTTATTGCGAACTGTCCATAGGGTCCAAGCTAGGACACCAATCTCAAGCAGCCTAATGTGGCGATTGGACCGGGAGGGGAGGCCTAGATCTCGTCGAAGAGATCGAGGAAGTTGGAGGGGCACCAATTCGCACCCACGGCCTCCCGGAAGCAGCTCCAAAGAAACTGGGTTGTAACGCATGTGAAGAAGATGTGATTGGAATCCTCGGATGTCCCACAAAGTGGGCACAGACCATCGCCCGGGCCATTCCATTTGCGGACCTCCACGATGATGTATGTGTTTCAACTTCACGTGTTTGAGTTGTGTACTTAGTGCAGAGACGAGGCATTAATGGCATGTTTGGTTGGCTGCATAAGAGTATCTCTAGCCGTTCGGCCCCCAGGGCGCATAAAAATCGCCCCCTGGGGGCGAGCAGGCGATTCTTTCGGCGCTGGGGGCGGTTTTGCGCCCAGTCGTCGCCCCCAGCTCGCCCCCAGTCGTCGATTTTGGCCCACTTTTGAAGCCCCATTTCGGCAAAAAAGGCCCATATGGGCGAGAATAGGCACATATTCGGCGTGATTCGTCGTGGCTCGGCGTTCAATTATCAATATAAATATTTTTTTATCACATATTTCATCACAGAAATTTCAAGTACTTCAACAAAATAGTACAACAACAAATAGTTCAATACAAATTATATAGTACAACAAATAAAAACTCATATTTCATCACATGTCGCGCCCGGTGTCGCCCTTGAGCCTCCATAGGTGCTCTATCAGATCTTGCTGCAGTTGATGATGCACCTGTGGGTCTCGGATCTCCTGACGCATACTGAGATAGGCAGTCCAGGTTGCCAGTAGCTGGTGATCAATTTGGGCAAGAGGCACTACTAGGAAAAGCCTTATACACATAATCTTAGCAGCAGCGCAGCACAAAAGGAAGCGCTACTGCTAATTAGTAGTAGCGCGGGTTTTTAACCCTCGCTACTACTAAGCGGTCTCTACCGTGCCCCCCACACATGCCATAGTAGTAGTGAGGGGTATAAACCCGCGCTACTACTAAGTTGATAGTAGTAGCGCGGTTTATACCCCTTGCTACTACTAAGTATGAGGTAGGTGAAGTCGCCATATCCTCGGCCGAATCCCCATCTCCTCCCCCAAATCCCTCCTCTCGTCCAGCACTCTCTCCTCTCACTTTCCATACGCTCTCACATGGACCTCTTGCCCATGCACCCATCCTCCTCCATGGCGCCGAAAGAGGCCGCCGCCTCGCGCCACCGGCGTCTAGGAGCTCGCCGGTCTTCCACCGACGTCTAGGAGGCCGCCGCCCCGCGCCACCACACCGGGGCACCTTGCCACCGGTGACTAGCTCCGCTGCTCCCTACATCACCTTCCTCTCTTCCTCGGTTTTCCTTTTCTCTCTCTCCCTCTGGTTTGACTCACCCTCCCATGTCCATGCCCGTGCAGGTCGTTGCCATGGATGACCCGGAGCTATCTGGCATGGTCGAGAAGAGGAGCCCCATGCCGCTGCCTGGCTCTGCCATAGAAACGGGCCCTCTCCAACAGCCACTGCTGGATCTGGTCTTCCGCTGTCTGTTCATGCCTCCAGCGACGCCAATCATTGCTAGATCTTACCAGTGCTGCCATTGACAACACGCACGGGATCGAGATTTTTTTTGTTTTTGAAAGTAATAGCAGTAGCCGGGGTATAAGACCCGCTACAGCTAAGTAGCAGTAGCGATGTTTGCAACGCACGCTACAGCTAACCATGTATAGCAGTAGCGTGTGTCAACACGTGCTACTGCTACAAGTTAGCTGTGGTGCCGCATCAGTAGCGCGGTCACCCGCGCTACTAATACACCCAAAACCCGCGCTGTTGCTAGGCTTTTCCCTAGTAGTGGGACCCTGCCGGTGGTATGGTTCAGTGTCAAACACTAGCTCCTCATGCTTGCTCTCAATGGTCATGTTGTGCAAGATGACACAGCGGGTCATGATCTCCCACATTTGATCTTTCGACCAGGTCTGAGCGGGGTACCGGACAACAGCAAATCGAGATTGGAGGACACCAAATGCCCGCTCGATATCCTTCCTGCAAGCCTCCGGAATCTTCGCAAACCAGGCACTCTTGCCTCCAGGCACAAGGTTTTTGATGGTCTTGACAAATGTCGACCATCTCGGATAGATGCCATCAGCTAGATAGTACCCCTTGTTGTAGTGCTGCCCATTGATCTCGAAGTTCACCGGAGGAGAATGACCTTCAACAAGCTTGGCAAAGACAGGAGAGCACTGCAGCACGTTGATGTCATTGTGAGTTCCTGGCATACCAAAGAAGGAGTGCCAAATCCAGAGGTCCTGTGTGGCCACCGCCTCAAGTACCACACTGCAACCGCCTTTGGCGCCTTTGTACATCCCCTGCCAAGCAAATGGGCAATTCTTCCATTTGCAATGCATGCAGCCGATGCTTCCAAGCATCCCAGGAAATCCTCTTGCTGCATTCTGTGCTAGGATCCGAGCAGTGTCTTCCGCATTGGGTGTTCTCAAGTATTACGGTCCAAACACTGCCACCACTGCCCGACATAACTTGTAGAAACACTCTATGCTGGTGAACTCGGCCATGCGCCCATAGTCGTCTTGTGAGTCACCGGGAGCTCCGTATGCAAGCATCCTCATCGCTGTCGTGCATTTCTGGATGGAGGTGAATCCAAGTTTGCCAGTGCAATCCAAGTAGTTGTCGAACTCCCGGATGGAATTCACAATCCTAAGGAAAAGTTTTCTGTTCATCCGATAACGGCGCCGAAATGTTATGTCGTCGTGAAGTGGAGCATCGGCGAAGTAGTCGGAGTAGAGCATGTAGTAGCCTTCGAGACGATGCCGGTTCTTTGCTTTCACCCGGCCCGGCGCCGAGCCACCTCGCCGCGGCTTTTCATTGCTCGCCAGCAGCTGGGCGAGGGCGGCAAGCACCATGAGTTGCTCTTCTTCCTGGACGTCGGCCTCGGCTTCCTCCTCCAGCAGCACGGCGAGCACTTCCTCGTCATCCGAGTCCATCACCAAGGCAGGCAAATCGCCGAACACCTTGCGTGCGGCGGGCATGCACCCGCCGCCAAACTGCCCCTCCGCGGTCGGAAAGGGCGGCCGGAAACGCCCAGCTGGTGTCGGAGGGGTTGTCGCGGCAAAACTATGCTTTTTTCCGGCGGGGAATGACTATCTACCGGTGAAGAGCGGCGGGGCGGCGAGGGGCGGCGCCCGGGTATACCTACTTGCGGCCGAGAGCGCGGGGGGTGGGAGGCGGTCGGGGAAGAAAATCTTGACTTTTCACCTGACGGCGTGGGCCAGCCGCACTTTTCCCTTGCACCGGAGCCCCCAGGCGCCCCCCCAGCGCGCCGGGTTCGGCCTGCAGCCACCGGGCGGAAAAAAGGGCCGAACCGGCGCTTTTCGTTGTCCTGGGGGCGCGACTGGGCCGTTTTTTTGGTGCCGGCACCGAAAAAGTGGCCTGGGGAGGCCTGTTGGTGGCGCGGCTGGAGATGCTCTAAGGCCCAACCAGGCCAGCTCGGTAAGGAAATGGGTTGATTGGTTGCCTGCATATACTATTCGACGTGCATAGCACAAATTTTAAAGCACCTCCGAGGCAGGCCCTACACCTGAATCAGCAGTTTTGGAGAGCTAGGCCCGAGCGATGCACAGCGAGGGCACATGTGTGGGCCCCTTGCACGAGGATGCAAGCTGTGTACGTGCTTCTTCTTCTACCTCCACTAAACTACTTTGTAATCTCCTTTTCTTCCGTCTCCCCTCTAATCAACACAACGATGCTTCGATTCAAGATAAGATCTACACGAAAAAGATGCACATCGATGTTACGGTTCCATTCAGGCGATCTGTTCGTTGTTTCGTCGACCGTAAATGCTGAATTTGTGTTCACATTTGAATCTATTTTGGATGGATTTTGTCAGATTCGTCACGCATGATCGACCGTTTGAAATTTCCTTTGGCCAGTAGCATAATCTTGCAGTTCCTCATGATATTCGTGTTGCAAGTTTCTTTTTCAAGATCCTACCGCGGTGACGATGCATTACACGCATACTGTGTTTCTCCTCCCCCGTCATCTGCCTTAGTGCTCCTCCACATGGACTTTGTCTACAACGACGACGCTAGCAACTAGTTCGCCGCGGCATGGGCAGGATTGCTCGCCCGAGAGGTCGAGACTCCATGCTCGTCATGTCGAACGCGACGTCGTGGTCACCGTCCACCGCAGTCGTCCTGGTCTGACACACACTGCATTTCTTCTCCCCCGTCCTCTGCCTCAACGCTCCTCCGCGTGGACTTTCTCAGCGGCGGCGACGCTAGCAACTAGTTCACCGTTGCGCCAGCAGGAACGCCCGCTCGAGACTCTGTGCCTGTCGTGTCGGACGTGGCGCCGTGGTAACCATCCACCGCAGTCGCCAGGCACGGTGTAACTACGTGTGTTAAGTGTAAGTGTTAGCTCTTAATCCTATGCTGCGTATACAACCAAACACCATGTAGTTTTGAGCCGAGCCAATGCAGGAAACTAAACGCTATGACAAAATTACTCCCCTAATACGAGAGAGCTAGATGCGGGCAACCAAACAATGTGCATGTGTTAGTTTTTCGCCTGTATTTCCTCAACCAGCTGAAGGAAATATGCCCTAGAGGCAATAATAAAGTTATTATTTATTTCCTTATATCATGATAAATGTTTATTATTCATGCTAGAATTGTATTAACCGGAAACATAATACATGTGTGAATACATAGACAAACATATTGTCACTAGTATGCCTCTACTTGACTAGCTCGTTGAATCAAAGATGGTTAAGTTTCCTAGCCATAGACATGAGTTGTCATTTGATTAACGGGATCACATCATTAGGAGAATGATGTGATTGACTTGACCTATTCCGTTAGCTTAGCACTTGATCGTTAAGTATGTTGCTATTGCTTTCTTCATGACTTATACATGTTCCTGTAACTATGAGATTATGCAACTCCCGTTTACCGGAGGAACACTTTGGGTGCTACCAAATGTCACAACATAACTGGGTGATTATAAAGGAGTACTACAGGTGTCTCCAAAGGTACATGTTGGGTTGGCGTATTTCGAGATTAGGTTTTGTCACTCCGATTGTCGGAGAGGTATCTCTGGGCCCTCTCGGTAATGCACATCACTATAAGCCTTGCAAGCATTGCAAATAATGAGTTAGTTTTGAGATGATGTATTACGTAACGAGTAAAGAGACTTGCCGATAACGAGATTGAACTAGGTATTGGATACCGATGATCGAATCTCGGGCAAGTAACATACCGATGACAAAGGGAACAACGTATGTTGTTATGCGGTTTGACCGATAAAGATCTTCGTAGAATATGTAGGAGCCAATATGGGCATCCAGGTTCTGCTATTGGTTATTGACCAAGAATAGTTCTAGGTCATGTCTACATAGTTCTCGAACCTGTAGGGTCCACACGCTTAAGGTTTCGTTGACAGTTATATTATGAGTTTATGAGTTTTGATGTACCGAAGGAGTTCGGAGTCCCGGATGAGATCGGGGACATGACGAGGAGTCTCGAAATGGTCGAGACATAAAGATCGATATATTAGACGACTATATTCGGAGTTCGGAAAGGTTCCGAGTGATTCGGGTATTTTTCGGAGTACCGGAGAGTTACGGGAATTCGCCGGGGAGTATATGGGCCTTATTGGGCCATACGGGAATAGAGGAGAGAGGCCAAAAGGAAGGAGGCCTGCGCCCCCCCCCCCCTCTGGTCCGAATTGGACAAGGGGCGCAGCCCCACTTTCCTTCTTCCTCTCCCCCTCTTTCCCCTTCTCCTACTCCAACAAGGGAGGTGGAATCCTACTAGGACTAGGGAGTCCTAGTAGGACTCCACACTTGGTGCGCCCCCTCCTAGGGCCGGCCACCTCCCCTGTTGCTCCTTTATATACGGGGGCAGGGGGGCACCCCATGACACACAAGTTGATATACGGATCGTTCCTTAGCCGTGTGCGGTGCCCCCCTCCACCATATTCCACCTCGGTCATATCGTCGCGGAGTTTAGGCGAAGCCCTGCGCCGGTAGAGCATCATCATCGTCACCATGTCGTCGTGCTGACGGAACTCATCCCCGAAGCTTTGCTGGATCGGAGCCCGGGGATCGTCATCGAGCTGAACGTGTGCTGAACTCGGAGGTGCCGTATGTTCAGTACTTGGATCGGTCGGATCGTGAAGACGTACGACTACATCAACCGCGTTGTCATAACGCTTCTGCTTACGGTCTATGAGGGTACGTGGACAACACTCTCCCCTCTCGTTGCTATGCCATCACCATGATCTTGCGTGTACGTAGGAAATTTTTGAAATTACTACGTTCCCCAGCAGTGGCATCCGAGCTTAGGTTTTATGCGTTGATGTTATATGCACGAGTAGAGCACAAGTGAGTTGTGGGCGATACAAGTCATACTGCTTACCAGCATGTCATACTTTGGTTCGGCGGTATTGTTGGATGAAGCGGCCCGGACCGACATTACGCGTACGCTTACGCGAGACTGGTTTTACCGACGTGCTTTGCACACAGGTGACTAGCGGGTGTCTGTATCTCCAACTTTAGTTGAACCGAGTGTGGCCACGCCCGGTCCTTGCGAAGGTTAAAACAGCACTAACTTGACGAACTATCGTTGTGGTTTTGATGTTTAGGTAAGAATGGTTCTTGCTCAGCCCGTAGCAGCCACGTAAAATTTGCAACAACAAAGTAGAGGACGTCTAACTTGTTTTTGCAGGGCATATTGTGATGTGATCAAGACGTGATGAGATATAAGTTGTTGTATGAGATGATCATGTTTTGTTGAAGTTATCGGCAACTGGCAGAAGCCCTATGGTTGTCTCTTTGTTGCAAAAGATGCAAGTGCCAAATAATTGCTTTACTTTATCGCTATGCGATAGCAATAGTTGCAAGAGCAATAGTTGGCGAGACGACCATGTGACGACACATTGATATAGATCAAGATGATGAAGATCATGGTGTAGTGCCGGTAACGATAGAGATCATGACAGTACTTTGGAGATGGAGATCAAAGGCGCAAGATGATCATGGCCATATCATGTCACATACTTTGATTGCATATGATGTTTATCTGTTATACATCTTATTCTGTTTTGTTTGACGGTAGCATTTTAAGATGATCTCTCACTAATTATTAAGAAGTGTTCTCCCTGAGTATGCACGGTTGCGAATGTTCTTCGTGCTGAGACACCACGTGATGATCGGGTGTGATAGGCTCTACGTTCAAATACAACGGGTACAAAACAGTTGCACACGTGGAATACTCGGGTTAAACTTGACGAGCCTAGCATATACAGATATGGCCTCGGAACACGGAGACCGAAAGGTCGAGCGTGAATCATATAGTAGATATGATCAACATAGTGATGTTCACCATTGAAAACTACTCCATCTCACGTGATGATCGGACATGGTTTAGTTGATTTGGATCACGTGATCACTTAGATGACTAGAGAGATGTCTGTCTAAGTGGGAGTTCTTAAGTAATATGATTAATTGAACTTTAATTTATCATGAACTTAGTCCTGGTAGTATTTTGCAAATTATGTTGTAGATCAATAGCTTGCATTATTGCTTTCATATGTTTATTTTGATATGTTCCTAGAGAAAATTGTGTTGAAAGATGTTAGTAGCAATGATGCGGATTGGATCCGTGATCTGAGGTTTATCCTCATTGCTGCACAGAAGAATTATGTCCTTAATGCACCGCTAGGTGATAGACCTATTGCAGGAACAGATGCAGACGTTATGAACGTTTGGCTAGCTCAATATGATGACTACTTGATAGTTTTGTGCACCATGCTTTATGGCTTAGAATCGGGACTTCAAAAACGTTTTGAACGTCATGGACCATATGAGATGTTCCATGAATTGAAGTTAATATTTCAAGCAAATACCCGAGTTGAGAGATATGAAGTCTCCAACAAGTTCTATAGCTAAAAGATGGAGGAGAATCGCTCAACTAGTAAGCATGTGCTCAGATTGTCTGGGTACTTCAATCACTTGAATCAAGTGGGAGTTAATCTTCCAGATAAGATAGTGATTGACAGAATTCTCTAGTCACCATCACTAAGTTACTAGAACTTCGTGATGAACTATAGTATGCAAGGGATGACAAAAACAATTCCCGAGCTCTTCGTGATGTTGAAATCGACGAAGGTAGAAATCAAGAAACAGCATCAAGTGTTGATGATTGACAAGACCACTAGTTTCAAGAAAAGGGCAAAGGGAAAGAAAGGGAAACTTCAAGTAGAATGGCAAACAAGTTGTCACTCCCGTGAAGAAGACCAAAGCTGGACCAAAGCCTGAAACTGAGTGCTTATACTGCAAAGGAAATGGTCACTAGAAGCGGAAATGCCTTGAATATTTGGTGGATAAGAAGGATGGCAAAGTGAACAAAGGTATATTTGATATACAGGTGTTTGATGTGTGCCTTACTAGTGTTTATAGTAGCCCCTGAGTATTTTGATACTTGTTCGGTTGCTAAGATTAGTAACTCGAAACAGGAGTTACAGAATAAACAGAAACTACTTGAGGGTGAAGTGACGATGTGTGTTGGAAGTGGTTCCAAGATTGATATGATCATCATCGCACACTCCCTATACTTTCGGGATTAGTGTTGGACCTAAATAAATGTTATTTGGCGTTTGCGTTGAGCATGAATATGATTTGATCATGTTTATTGCAATACGGTTATTCATTTAAAATCAGAGAATAATTGTTGTTCTGTTTAAATGAATAAAACATTTGATGGTCATACACCCAATAAAAATAGTTTGTTGGATCTCGATCGTAGTGATACACATATTCATAATATTGATGCCAAAAGATGCAAAGTTGATAATGATAGTGCAACTTATTTGTGGCACTGTCGTTTGGGTCATATCGGTGTAAAGCGCATGAAGAAACTCCATAAAGATGGACTTTCGGAATCACTTGGTTATGAATCATTTGATGCTTGTGAACCGTGCCTTTTGGGCAAGATGACTAAAACTCCGTTCTCCGGAACAATGGAACGAGCTACTGACTTATTGGAAATAATACATACCGATGTATGCGATCCAATGAGTGTTGATGCTCGTGGCAAGTATCGTTATTTTCTGACCTTCACAAAATGATTTTAGCAGATATGGGTATATCTAATTGATGAAACATAAGTCTGAAATAGTTGAAAGGTTCAAAGAATTTCAGAGTGAAGTGGAAAATCATCGTAACAAGAGAATAAAGTTTCTGTGATCTGATCGTGGAGATGAATATTTGAGTTACGAGTTTGGTCTTCAATTAAAACAATGTGGAATAGTTTCACAAACTCACGCCACCTGGAACACCACAATGTAATGGTGTGTCCGAAAGTCGTAATCGTACTTTACTAGATATGGTGCGATCTATGATATCTCTTATCAGTTTACCACTATCGTTTTGGGGTTATGCATTAGAGACAGCTGCATTCACGTTTAATAGGGCACCATCTAAATCCGTTGAGATGACACCGTATGAACTATGGTTTAGCAGTAAACCTAAGCTGTCGTTTCTTAAAGTTTGGAGTTGCGATGCTTATATGAAAAAGGTTTTCAACTTGATAAGCTCGAACCCAAATCGGAGAAGTGGGTCTTCATAGAATACCCAAAGGAAACTATTGGGTACACCTTCTATCACAGATCCGAAGGCAAAACATTCGTTGCCAAGAATGGATCCTTTCTAGAGAAGAAGTTTCTCTCGAAAGAAGTGAGTGGGAGGAAAGTAGAACTTGATGAGGTAACCGTACCTGCTCCCTTATTGGAAATTAGTTCATCACAGAAATCTGTTCCTGTGACTACTACACCAATTAGTCAGGAAGTTAATGATGATGATCATGAAACTTCAGATTAAGTTACTACAGAACCTCGTAGGTCTTACAGAGTAAGATCCGCACCAGAGTGGTACGGTAATCCTGTTCTGGAAGTTATGTTACTAGACCATGACGAACCTACGAACTATGAAGAAGCGATGGTGAGCCCAAATTCCGCAAAATGGCTTGAGGCCATGAGATCTGAGATAAGATCCATGTATGAAAACAAAGTATGGACTTTGATTGACTTGCCCAATGATCGGCGAGACATTGAGATTAAATGGATCTTCAAGAGGAAAACGGACGCTGATAGTGTTACTATCTACAAAGCTAGAATTGTCGCAAAAGGTTTTCGACAAGTTCAAGATGTTGACTACGATGAGAGTTTTTCACTCGTATCTATGCTTAAGTCTGTCCGAATCATGTTAGCAATTGCTTCATTTTGTTAATCCTAAAGGTGCTAACAAAATGTGCAAGCTCCAGCGATTCATCAATGGACTGGTGCAAGCATCTCGGAGTTGGAATATACACTTTGATGAGTTGATTAAAGCATATGGTTTTATACAGACTTTTGGAAAGGCCTGTATTTACAAGAAAGTGAGTGGGAGCACTACAACCTTTCTGATAAGTATATGTGAATGACATATTGTTGATCGGAAATGATGTAGAATTTTCTGGAAAGCATAAAGAAGTGTTTGAAGGGAGTTTTTCAAAGAAAAGACCTCGATGAAGCTGCTTACACATTGAGCATCAAGATCTATAGAGATAGATCAAGACGCTTGATAAGATTTTTCAATAAGTACATACCTTGACAAGATTTTGAAGTAGTTCAAAATGGAACAGTCAAAGAAAGAGTTCTTGCCTGTGTTGCAAAGGTATGAAATTGAGTAAGACTCAAAACCCGACTATGGCAGAAAATAGAAAGAGAATGAAAAATCATTCCCTATGCCTCACTCATAGGTTCTATAAAGTATGCTAGTTGTGAACCAGACCTATTGTATACCTTGTTCTGAGTTTGACAAAGGGATACAATTTTGATCTAATAGTAGATCACTGGACAGCGGTCAAGAATATCCTTAGTGAGGACTAAGGAGATGTTTCTCGATTATGGAGGTGATAAAAGATTTCGTTGTAAAAGTTACATCGGTGCAAACTTTTACACTGATCCAGATGACTCTAAGTCTCAATCTGGATACATATTGAAAGTGGGAGCAATTAGCTAGAGTAGCTCCATGCCGAACATTGAAGACATAGAATATTTGCAAAATACATACGGCTCTGTATGTGACAGACCCGTTGACTAAATTTCTCTCGCGAACAAAACATTATCATACCTTTGTACTCTTTGGGTGTTAATCACATAGCGATGTGAGCTAGACTATTGACTCTAGTAAACCCTTCGGGTATTGGTCACATGACGATGTGAACTATTGGGTATTAATCACATAAAGATGTGAATATTGGTGTTAAATCACATGGCGATGTGAACTAGATTATTGACTCTAGTGCAAGTGGGAGACTGAAGGAAATATGCCCTAGAGGCAATAATAAAGTTATTATTTATTTCCTTATATCATGATAAATGTTTATTATTCATGCTAGAATTGTATTAACCGGAAACATAATACATGTGTGAATACATAGACAAACATATTGTCACTAGTATGCCTCTACTTGACTAGCTCGTTGAATCAAAGATGGTTAAGTTTCCTAGCCATAGACATGAGTTGTCATTTGATTAACGGGATCACATCATTAGGAGAATGATGTGATTGACTTGACCCATTCCGTTAGCTTAGCACTTGATCGTTAAGTATGTTGCTATTGCTTTCTTCATGACTTATACATGTTCCTATAACTATGAGATTATGCAACTCCCGTTTACCGGAGGAACACTTTGGGTGCTACCAAACGTCACAACGTAACTGGGTGATTATAAAGGAGTACTACAGGTGTCTCCAAAGGTACATGTTGGGTTGGCGTATTTCGAGATTAGGTTTTGTCACTCCGATTGTCGGAGAGGTATCTCTGGGCCCTCTCGGTAATGCACATCACTATAAGCCTTGCAAGCATTGCAACTAATGAGTTAGTTGTGAGATGATGTATTACGTAACGAGTAAAGAGACTTGCCGATAACGAGATTGAATTGGTATTGGATACCGACGATCGAATCTCGGGCAAGTAACATACCGATGACAAAGGGAACAACGTATGTTGTTATGCGGTTTGACCGATAAAGATCTTCGTAGAATATGTAGGAGCCAATATGGGCATCCAGGTTCCGCTATTGGTTATTGACCAAGAATAGTTCTAGATCATGTCTACATAGTTCTCGAACCCGTAGGGTCCGCACGCTTAAGGTTTCGATGACAGTTATATTATGAGTTTATGAGTTTTGATGTACCGAAGGAGTTTGAGTCCCGTATGAGATCGGGGACATGACGAGGAGTCTCGAAATGGTCGAGACATAAAGATCGATATATTGGACGACTATATTCGGAGTTCGGAAAGGTTCCGAGTGATTCGGGTATTTTTCGGAGTACCGGAGAGTTACGGGAATTCGCCGGGGAGTATATGGGCCTTATTGGGCCATACGGGAATAGAGGAGAGAGGCCAAAAGGAAGGAGGCCTGCGCCCCCCCTCTGGTCCGAATTGGACAAGGGGCGCAGCCCCACTTTCCTTCTTCCTCTCCCCCTCTTTCCCCTTCTCCTACTCCAACAAGGGAGGTGGAATCCTACTAGGACTAGGGAGTCCTAGTAGGACTCCACACTTGGTGCGCCCCCTCCTAGGGCCGGCCACCTCCCCCCTTGCTCCTTTATATACGGGGGCAGGGGGGCACCTCATGACACACAAGTTGATCTACGGATCGTTCCTTAGCCGTGTGCGGTGCCCCCATCCATCATATTCCACCTCGGTCATATCGTCGCGGAGTTTAAGCGAAGCCCTGCGCCGGTAGAGCATCATCATCGTCACCACGCAGTCGTGCTGACGGAACTCATCCCCGAAGCTTTGCTGGATTGGAGCCCGGGGATCGTCATCGAGCTGAACATGTGCTGAACTCGGAGGTGCCGTACGTTCGGTACTTGGATCGGTCGGATCATGAAGACGTACGACTACATCAACCGCGTTGTCATAACGCTTCCGCTTACGGTCTACGAGGGTACGTGGACAACACTCTCCCCTCTCGTTGCTATGCCATCACCATGATCTTGCGTGTACGTAGGAAATTTTTGAAATTACTACATTCCCCAACACCAGCCTCCAATGAGTCAGGCTTCGTTGAGCCAGGCTGCACTGAAATGGCTATCAAGCACACCCTAAACATTTCTAAGGTTGCCTGATAACCCATAAGTATAGGGGATCGCAACAGTTTTCGATAAGTAAGAGGGTCGAACCCAACGAGGAGCTAAAGGTAGAATAAATATTCCCTCAAGTTCTATCGACCACCGATACAACTCTATGCACGCTTGACGTTCGCTTTACCTAGAACAAGTATGAAACTAGAAGTACTTTGTAGGTGTGAAAGGATAGGTTTACAAGATAATAAAGAGCACGTAAATAAAGACTAGGGGCTGTTTAGATAAAGACACAACTAAATTAGTAAAAGTAAAGAGCTTGTTGTCACGAGAAAGTTATTTGTCCCTAGGCAATCAATAACTAGACCGGTAATCATTATTGCAATTTTATTTGAGGGAGAGGCATAAGCTAACATACTTTCTCTACTTGGATCATATGCACTTATGATTGGAACTCTAGCAAGCATCCGCAACTAATAAAGATTCATTAAGGTAAAACCCAACCATAGCATTAAAGCATCAAGTCCCCTTTCATCCCATACGCAACAATCCCTCTTACTCGGTTTTGTGTTTTAGTTACTCACCAACCCACTATAAGCAAAGCATGAACGTATTGCAACACCCTATAGCGGGAATCCCTCACGCTTGCGCGACACGGAGGGCACCATAGGACAGCACCAATAATAAAACATACAACTCAAACCAATCACGATCATCAAATAGCCATTAGGACAAAATAGATCTACTCAAACATCATAGGATGGCAACACATCATTGGATAATAATATGAAGCATAAAGCACCATGTTCAAGTAGAGGGTACAGCGGGATGCGGGAGAGTGGACCGCTGGATATAGAAGGGGGAAGGTGATGGAGATGTTGGTGAAGATGACGGTGGTGTTGGTGAAGATCGCGGTGATGATGATGGCCCCCGGCGGCGTTCCGGCGCCACCGGAAGCAAGGGAGAGAGAGCCCACCTTCTTCTTATTCTTCGTTGACCTTCTCCGTAGATGGGAGAAGGGTTTCCCTCTGGTCCCTGGCTCCCATGGCGTGGGAGGGGCGAGAGCCCCTCCGAGATTGGATCTATCTCTCTGTTTCTGCATTCCCTGATTCTACCCCTTCACCGTTTCTTTTATATCCGGAGATCCGTAACTCCGATTGGGGTGAATCTTTCGCTCAGTTCTTCCTTGTAAAACTAGCTTTCTTGCGCCAGAAGGAGAGCATCAACCGCCTTACAGGTGGACCACGAGGGTCAGGGGCGCGCCTGGGGGGTAGGGCGCGCCCCCTACCTCGTGACCACCCTGGACACCGTTTCGTGTTTATTTTACTTTCATAAAATCATAAATATTCCAAAAAAAATCTCCGTCCGTTTTTTCCGTTTGGACTCCGTTTGATATTGGGTTTCTGCGAAACAAAAAACATGCAATAGACAGGAACTGGCACTGGGCACTGGATCAACATGTTAGTCCCAAAAATAATATAAAAAGTTGCCAAAAAGTATATGAAAGTGAATAATATTGGCATGGAACAATCAAAAATTATAGATACGACGGAGACGTATCAGCATCCCCAAGCTTAATTCATGCTCGTCCTCGAGTAGGTAAACGATAAAAACGAATAATTTTTGATGTGGAATGCTACCTAGCATAATCTTAATCATATGTCTAATCATGGCATGAATATTAAGACATGAGTGATTCAAAGCAATAGTCTATCATTTGACATAAAAACAATAATACTTCGAGCGTACCAATAAAGCAATCATGTCTTTTCAAAACAACAAGGCTAAAGCAAGCTTATCCCTACAAAATCATATAGTTTGGCCATGCTTCATTTTCGTCACACAAAATGCCCCCATTATGCACAATCCCGATGACAAGCCGAGCAATTGGTTCATACTTTTTAACGCGCTCTAGCTTTTTCAACCCTCACACAATACATGAGCGCAAGCCATGGATATAGCACTATAGGTGGAAGAGAATATAATGATGGAGGTTAGGTGGAGAAGACAAAAAAGGAGAAAGTCTCACATCAACTAGGCGTATCAACGGGCTATGGAGATGCCCATTAATAGATATCAATGTGAGGAGTAGGGATTGCCATGCAACGGATGCACTAAGAGCTATAAGTGTATGAAAGCTCAACAAAAGAAACTAAGTGGGTGTGCATCCAACTTGCTTGCTCATGAAGACCTAGGGCATTTGAGGAAGCCCATCGTTGGAAGATACAAGCCAAGTTCTATAATGAAAATTCCCACTAGTATATGAAAGTGACAACATAGGAGACAATCTATATGAAGAACATGGTGCTACTTTGAAGCACAAGATATGAGACTCACTACATGAAGAACATGGTGCTACTTTAAAGCACAAGTGTGGAAAAAGAGATAGTAACATTGCCCCTTTTCTTTTTCTTTTTTTTTGATGGGCTTCTTTGGCCCCCTTTTTTTTATTTAGGCTTCTTTTCCCTTCCCTTTTTTTTTTGTGGGGCAATGTTCCAATGATGACCATCACACTTTTATTTACTTACAACTCGATATTACAACTCGATACTGGAACAAGGATATGACTCTATATGAATGCTTCCGACGGTGTACCGGGATGTGCAATGATCTAGCGTAGCAATGACATCAAAAAAGGGACAAGCCATGAAAACATCATGCTAGCTATCTTACGATCATGCAAAGCAATATGACAATGAATGCTCAAGTCATGAATATGATGATCATGGAAGTTGCATGGCAATATATCTCGGAATGGCTATGGAAATGCCATGATAGGTAGGTATGGTGGCTGTTTTGAGGAAGATATAATGAGGCTTATGTGTGATAGAGTGTATCGTATCACGGGGTTTGGATGCACCGGTGAAGTTTGCACCACTCTCGAGGTGAGAAAGGGCAATCCACGGTACCGAAGAGGCTAGCAAAGGCGGAAAGGTGAGAGTGCGTATAATGCATGGACTCACATTAATCATAAAGAACTCATATACTTATTGCAAAAGTTTATTAACCCTCGAAGCAAAGTACTACTACGCATGCCCCTAGGGGGATAGATTGGTAGGAAAAGACCATCGCTCATCCCCGACCGCCACTCATAATGAGGACAATCAAAGAAACACCCCATGCTTCAAATTTGTCACACAAAGGTTACCATACGTGCATGCTATGGGACTTGCAAACCTCAACACAAATGTCTCTACAATCCACAACCACCCACTAGCATAACTCTAATATCTCCATCTTTATATGGCAAAACTATTGCAAGGAATCAAACATATCATATTCAGCGATCTACAAGTTTATGTAGGATTTTATGACTAACCATGTGAATGACCAATTCCTGTCATCTCTCTAAATAGATATAAGTGAAGCAAGAGAGTTTAATTCTTTCTACAAAAGATATGCCCACGCTCTAACAATTATAAGTGAAGCAAAAGAGCATTCTACAAATGGGGGTTGTCTATGTAAAGAGAAACAGGGAATCCTAACTTCAAATGATATAAGTGAAGCACATGAAGCATTCTATAAAGCCACACTCAAAAGATTTAAGTGAAGTGCAATGAGCATTCTATAAATCAACCAAGGACTATCTCATACCAGCATGGTGCATAAAAGAAAAATAAAAACCTAATTGCAAAAGACGCTCCAAGACTTGCACATAATGCATGAACGAAACAAATTCGAAAACATACCGATACTTGTTGAAGAAAGAGGGGATGCCTCCCCAGCATCCCCAAGCTTAGACGCTTGAGTCTCCTTGAATATTTACTTGGGGTGCCTCGGGCATCCCCAAGCTTGAGCTCTTGCCTCTCTTCCTGCTTCTCACATCGAAACATCCTCGATTAGACACTACATCCACACAAAACTTCAACAGAAAACTCGGTAAGATCCGTTAGTATAATAAAGCAAATCACCACTCAGTACTGTTGCAAACCAATTCATATTTTGTTTTTGCATTGTGTCTACTGTAATATAACTTTTTCATGGCTTAATCCACTGATATAAATTGATAGATTCATCAAAACAAGCAAACTATGCATCAAAAACAGAATCTGTCAAAAACAGAACAGTCTGTAGCATTCTGAACAATCACAATACTTCTGGTACCCCAACAATTCTACCAAAATTAGGAAACATAAATAAGTTGTATAGAAAGACAGTGCAAAAGGAATCAGAACCAATTGACATTCCAGTTAAAAATGTAAAATCGCGCACTACAGCCAAAGTTCCTGTCCTGCACCGTACAAACCAACAAGCATTGTAAACATCCTAAAGGCAAATCTTGGCACATTATTTTTATAATACAATAGAATTGTACAAGGGGATAATTATTTTTTTGAAAAGTTTCTATAATCAAGATTCACAAAGTTTCCGTGAGCATAAACAAAGTTCAAGGAGCTTTCCCACTTCAACAATGCTTGTCTTTCTTACTTTCACTTTCCTTTTTGAAAAGTTTTTAGGTTCCCCTCCTTATTTTTGTTGTTTTTAAACTATATGGAAGCACTCAACAGAAATAAATGACTCTCTAAAACTTCCGGGTTGTCTCCCTGGCATCGCTTTCTTTAAAGTCATTAAGCTAGGCATATAATGTTCAAGTAGTGAATCCACCCGGATCCCAAGGTATATCAAAGCCAATTTTAATTAACAATGATTTGTAATTTAGCAGTGAGCACAAAGTAACATAAATCAAGCAACAACAAAGTCTAACTCTCTTCCTATGCATCGGCATGTCATAAAAGAACAGTTCATACACATCAAGTAAAGGCTAATACATAGTATAAGCAGTTTCTTGCAATTCTATCGTGTTGGAAACATAGAGAGGTGGAGATATTGTTCCTCTCTCATAATAATTGCAAGTAGGAGCAGTAAGCACATGCATATATATCCATCAAAATCATCATGTGCAATGGTAAAGGCAACCCATCAATATAATCCTTAATAAGTGCAAGCTTCTCCGATATAGTGTAGTCGGGAGAATTCAAAAAGATAATAGGACTAGCATGCGTGGGTGCAATAGCAACAATTTCATGTTTAACATAAGGAACTATAGCAAGTTCATCTCCATACACATAATTCATATTGGCATCTTGGCCACAAGCATCATCAAAAAGGGATATTTCAAGAGAATTAATGGGATCATAACAATCATCATAGCAATCATCCATCGGTAAGCACGAAGGGGAATTAAATAATATATGAGTTGGAGGGTTACTCTCATTAGAAGGTGGGCACAGGTAGCTAATCCGCTCTTCCTCCTTTTGTTCTTCGCTCTCCTCATCATCTTTTTCATCCAATGAGCTCACAGTTTCATCAATTTCTTCTTCCATAGCTTCCTGCAAAATATTAGTCTCTTCTTGGACAGCGGAGGCTTTCTTAATAAATTGTTTAACATAGGCATTAGAAGCATAATTCCCATAACAATACTCAAGTATGGCAAAATTTTCAGATTTGTAAAGAGTAGTATCATACTTTACAATCAACATAGCAATTTCAAAAGCACCCTCAAAAGCAACAAATTCTTCAATCTGTTGAACATCATAGTAACTATAAACACCCTTAGCATAAGAAGATAAGATTCCATTATCAATAAACTCACATTGGTAGGGAAGGTGTTTTTTAGGGTTTTCAGAACAACAAGTAAAATCATATTCCCAACATAAATTCCAAGCATAGCATTGCAAACGTTGAATTTGACTCCATAATAGTTTCCCTTTTTCAGATATACGGTGTCACACATAACAAGCATGCTCATCTAAAGATTTGCCCTCAACTAAGCTAGTTGGGGTTTCAGCACGAGCACATAGGGATCAAAGATGATCCAAGTAATAAGCTTCAGCAGTGTGATAGATTTTGAGTGGTTCTTCAACCATTGGTTCAGCAGGTACAACTGATTTTTTTGGTATTTTGCGTTTCCTACCCATAACTAAAGATAAAGAACAACTTAGAATAGCAAATAAAAATTACTTAGTGATAAAGCAAACAAGCACACAGGAGAATATTCACCCCACGCTATTGCTCCCTGGCAACGGCGCCAGAAAAAGGTCTTGATAACCACAAGTGTAGGGGATCGCAATAGTTTTCGATAAATAAGAGTGTCGAACCCAACGAGGAGCTAAAGGTAGAATAAATATTCCCTCAAGTTCTATCGACCACCGATACAACTCTACGCACGCTTGACGTTCACTTTACCTAGAACAAGTATGAAACTAGAAGTACTTTGTAGGTGTGAAAAGATAGGTTTGCAAGATAATAAAGAGCACGTAAATAAAGACTAGGGGTTGTTTAGATAAAGACACAACTAAATTAGTAAAAGTAAAGAACTTGTTGTCACGAGAAAGTTATTTGTCCCTAGGCAATCGATAACTAGACCTGTAATCATTATTGCAATTTTATTTGAGGGAGAGGCATAAGCTAACATACTTTCTCTACTTGGATCATATGCACTTATGATTGGAACTCTAGCAAGCATCCGCAACTACTAAAGATTCATTAAGGTAAAACCCAACCATAGCATTAAAGCATCAAGTCTCCTTTTATCCCATACGCAACAATCCCTCTTACTCGGGTTTGTGTTTCAGTCACTCACCAACCCACTATAAGCGAATCATGAACGTATTGCAACATCCTACAACGGGAATCCCCCACGCTTGTGTGACACGGAGGGCACCATAGGACATCACCAATAATAAAACATACAACTCAAACCAATCATGATCATCAAATAGCCATTAGGACAAAATAGATCTACTCAAACATCATAGGATGGCAACACATCATTGGATAATAATATGAAGCATAAAGCACCATGTTCAAGTAGAGGGTACAGCGGGATGCGGGAGAGTGGACCGCTGGATATAGAAGGGGGAAGGTGATGGAGATGTTGGTGAAGATGACGGTGGTGTTGGTGAAGATCGCGGTGATGATGATGGCCCCCGGCGGCGTTCCGGCGCCACCGGAAGCAAGGGGGAGAGAGCCCCCCTTCTTCTTCTTCTTCCTTGACCTTCTCCGTAGATGGGAGAAGGGTTTCCCCTCTGGTCCCTGGCTCCCATGGCGTGGGAAGGGCGAGAGCCCCTCCGAGATTGGATCTATCTCTCTGTTTCTGCATTCCCTGATTCTACCCCTTCACCGTTTCTTTTATATCCGGAGATCCGTAACTCTGATTGGGGTGTATCTTTCGCTCAGATCTTCCTTGTAAAATTAGCTTTCTTGTGCCAGAAGGAGAGCATCAACCGCCTTACGGGTGGACCACGAGGGTCAGGGGCGTGCCTGGGGAGGTAGGGTGCGCCCCCCTACCTCGTGACCACCTTGGACACCGTTTTGCGTTGATTTGACTTCCAGAAAATCATAAATATTCCAAAAAAAATCTTCGTCCGTTTTTTTCCGTTTGGGCTCCGTTTGATATTGGATTTCTGCGAAACAAAAAACATGCAACAGACATGAACTGGCACTAGGCACTGGATCAATATGTTAGTCCCAAAAATAATATAAAAAGTTGCCAAAAAGTATATGAAAGTAAATAATATTGGCATGGAACAATCGAAAATTATAGATACGACGGAGACTTATCATTGCCTTTTACTCCCGCCGTTCCAAAATAGATGGCCCACCTTTGTACTAACTCTCACGTTCCAAAATAGATGGCCCATCTTTGTACTAACTCTCACGTTCCAAAATAGATGACCTAATTTTGTACTAAGTAGTATAAAATTAGATCATCTATTTTGAAACGGAGGGAGTAGATAACAGGACCGGGGAACTAGCAGGGACCTCTCCCCTCCCCCAAATCATTAACTTAAGCTTAACAACACTCGGCCCGCATTCGATTCCGCCACCAGAGAAAGTATTTATTTGTATTTTCACGCAAAATTGTCTATTTTCTACGTGTAAAAGAATCTAGTGAGCGGCATATTTCGTGCAAATCAGTTAATGAAGAGTCCAACGTCGTTGTTGCCTGCCCCAGGCGCGCCGTGTTGAAAGCTTCAAACGGAAACACGGTACGCCGACCGGCCAGTCCAACATTCCAACAAGAACTATTATTATCCACAGCCCCCAAAACGATAGTAAACGCCAATCCATCCTTTCCTTGGTCCTCCAGAGGAAACGATTTGCCCTCCCTCCATGATTCGCACGGTTGACCGGCCGTGGAGACCGGAGTCCGGCAAGTTGGACGAACCTGATCGACCCGGACCTAAACAGCGACATGAGAGGGCGGGGAGACGTGTCGACGATGAGCCTGATCGATCGGGACCTAAACCCACCCACCCCCTTTTCATACGGAGCTTTCGGCTCGCTTGGCTTCGTATGCACACGTCGCGCCCAGCACGAGCTCTCTTCTCGGCCCCGAATATATATCACCCTCACCCACCACACCAACACTGTCAGTTTCAGGTTCATCCACGCCACCACTGGCACTGATACCCATCCCCAGCAGCTACTTCCAGGATAGTGCTGCTTCCCACTACCAGTAGCCCAGCACGCACGAAGTGAACAAAAAGAAGCACCCGGCGCCAGTCACCACTCGCCACCTATAGAATGTGCTTGGAGTTCGGCTCGTGCTTCGGCGGCCGCAGGCGGGACGACTACGGCGGCCGCGCCCGCAGCAGAGGGGGCGGCTACTGGTCAGCGCCGGTGCCGGCACCGGTGTACCAACAGGAACAGCCGCCCGCCGTCGCCCACGAGGCCTACCACGAAGGCGCGCCGAAAGCCGACCACACCGACGCTGCCGGCAGCCACGCCGCCTACATGCAAGACAAGGCTGGCAGCGAGACGCCGCCGAGGCACCCCGCATGGCACAACAAGGTCGCCGACGACGCCTACACGCCGCGCCCCCACGAAGCTGCTGCCCCAGATCACAGTCACAGGGACAACGCCCCTATGGATTACTACCACCACCACCACCCTCGTCAGGTACTAGCTACTAGTCGTTAGGATTAGCTAGTTCATCCCATCAATCCCTCCCTCCAGCTTTTGCTGGTAGATGGTTTCACCTTTACCAGTCTGTTTGTGCAGTTTCTTGTAATTTAGCACAAGCTGCTTTCGCCTTGTATCATACATAATCAAGTGAAAGAAAGCATTGCCAAATCTCAGATGTCTCTGTTTTCTCTGTGTGATGTTTTCCCCTTTAACTTTCCTCACAAACACATTGTGAATCACTGAGCAGCAGGAAAGATGTTTTTTGCTTGTTGGCAGATCATCCATTGCTTGGAACAGAGCTCAGCGCAGCCTTGCACTGAATCAGCGTATTTGCTGAACATACCAGCTGCTAAAACCGTATATAGACTAGTAGAGTATTATTTACCAGACAGTTTTCCAAAAAGAAGAACTGTTCACTTATTAGATTTCGTCACTGGTGTGACATAATCAGTAACAAGCATCTTATGTCACGGAACGCGCGAGAAAGTCGCCCTTATGTTTGTATTGGAAGTTGGACAGCAAGGCGAGGTTAAAGCAGATACACCATAGACAAAGCTTCTGCCAGCAAATTAGAGAATAAAGTGACGGATGTAAACTCACTCTGTTTTTCTAGGTAATGAACAACTCGCTCTATCTTGGAAGTTTTCAAAGAAACAAAAAAGAATGTTCTTGAAACAAAAAGGACCCTACCTTGCAGTTCACTCTCTTTTTCAGTTTGCTTTCCACAACTCTATCTTGTTAACAGCCGCAGTTTTAGTTCTCAGAAAAGGGAAGTGCAGATCTGTCCATGAATCATATTTCTGATGGCATTTTCATTTTTGTACGCATATACCTGTGCTGGTCCAGTAGCACACTCAGAAAGTTAATCGACCTTCTTCCAACTTTTTCATTCAGACTCTTGCCCCGTGTATAGCCCTTACCAAAGAGGAACCAAAGCATATCGCATCTTACTAATGCCACCGCATCAGATTAAACAAGGGACACTTTGGTCTGCGCTCTTGAAAGAAAAGAAAAAAAGCAAAAGCGGAAGAATCCGCTCGCAATCTAGTTGTTTCCACTGCTGTTAAAGTGCCAATCATGCCACCTGAAATGCCATTATTGGTTTTTGGTAAAAACACGCATTGGGATGCTGAGTGCAACTCTACATAAGAAGTGAAGACCACTTTGTTGAATCCTAAAATACACACACCAAAGCGTGTAAATTTTTCACGGTGTGCATGCAACAGAAGCGTATTTAACAACACTAAGGAATGCTTTCCAGCAAGATTAATAACATAACAAAGAATCACAGAGCTGGCAGCAGTTGCGCTCATGGTGTAAAGTAGGTATTTCAGTGCTCTACTGCTTTTACCTCTAGCTCAACAACTAAGATCTTCGATCCGTGTCGATCTCTTCTTCCCATCTTGGAATAAGACCAAGGACGGGGAATAAATACAGTCGGTCAGTATAAGTTTGCGCCTTTTGCCTATGAATTGATAGATACAGATCCACTGGACCACTAGCTACTCTGGGCGGTGGTTCAACCAGGTAGAGAAAGTTCAGTGGCTCTAGATATGCATGTCATTATCTCTTCTCATTTGTGCTTGTTTATAACAGCGGAATAAGTTTGCACTCGGTACTTCCACCAGCCACTCACACGGTCTACGACGTTAACACATGATTTAGGTGGTCCTAGATAAAATAAGGGGTGAGTCCAACCTTTTCTAATTAACTAAATAAGAGCTTGAAAACACTACAGTATTTAAAGTAAGGGGCACCTTCTGTTTTGCGGAATATTACTCCAACCTTTTCCAGTTTGGCACAGGAGATCCCTACTAAAAATTTGATCGGATCACTCCTCGATCTCCCCATGAGATTATCTTATTTACATAGGATTGCCAATCAAGATCTTGGCCGAACAATTCAGAAATGAACCACTTGATACTACATAATCCATAATGAGTGGCATCAAATTCCACTAATTAGAACTTTCGGTGGACAATGACATTCACAGGCTGAGTTCTAATTGATTTTCCGGTGCGTATCCATGTCCATCCTTGCTGGCCGCATGCAATTTGTCCCCGATCCAATTTTGGTTCCCCTCCTTTCTACCAATAATGTACCCTCCGATCCCTTTGGTGTCTTCTTATTTACGAATTTCGCCATACACAATCTAAAGATGAAACAAAGCAACAGATTCCACCAAGCTTGTAGGAGAATAAAGGCAGTGGCATATGGAATGCAGTAGCAAAGGAAATGTGGTTATCCATTTCTTTATCCATATACACCTAATAATGCACTCATATAAGCCCTCGTGCCAAATATAGCACTTTGTTTTCTAGCAAGTGGCTCAGATGTTTGTGACGTCAAATTTGTTGTTTTTCTTGGAGGTTGATGACGAAAATTCTTTCTTGGAGGTTAAAATGAGAAAAGTTTAAAATGGCAAAGTTTGAATGAATTGTCTGAGTTAGTTACAGTGTTTGGTAACATTGGCCATGTCTTAAACTCAGAACTAGTGCCAGTCCAGGTCAATGGCCTTCCATCGAAAGAGCAAGTGTAGACACAGATATTTTCGGTCTTGTATTCTCATTCCGAAAAACATTGCTCATGACTAAAGAACCAGTCTGCCGAACTGATTGATAATTCTAAGAACCAAAATATTCCATAGAGCAATGAACACCCATTAGATCGACCATTACCTTTAGAATGTGTAGCGTCTTTATTAGGATCTTGACTTTGCTTGGCTTGCCATGAAAAATTCCAGCAAAAAATATTCTATCTTCACAGTGAACCTTGTTAATTTGTCTGCCTAGCAACTATTTGGCTGAACGACAATTGCCATGACTAATCTTGAAAATGTGTGTTCCGACAAGTCAGTGGGTATCATGAACAAGGATGGAGCATCGGGAACCGTCAGTCATCTATGGCCGTCCACGACACAATAGTTGACCACTGTCAAACAACATTGTAACGTGGTGTAATGTGATAGGGAATAGTAAGCCGATAGGATTGTTAACCATGACCAGGTTGTTAGCTAGGGATATTTGCTTGTATCTCCTGTAATCATATTATCTTATCCCTTCTCCTCCAAGATGTAATTTCTCCCAGAGAATCTCAACTATGTATGCGCCATCAGGGAGGTGCTCCCCTACCTATAAACTCGTAGGGCGTCCCCTTATACGAGGTAAGATGTTTTCGCCCATCGCACATGGTAATCAGAGCCTTCCTCTTCCCAAATCATCTAGCTAAAAATCTCCATTAGTGCCCAACCATGTCTTCCTCCGAGTCCTCCCGGATAGGCCTCAATAGCCAAGTCATAGAGAAGCTCACCCGCACCAACTACGTTCTATGGCGCACCCAAATCACGCTGCAGCTGAGGGGAGAAGGCGTCTTCGGCTTTGCCGATGGCAGCGGACCGAAGCCGGCCAAGTTTCCTTCCGGCAAAGACAAGGATGGGAAGGATTGCTCTGAGCCCAACCCTCCCCACCAAATCTGGGTCTGGCAGGATCAACAAGTTCTCGGGTATCAGCTCAACAACCTCTCCAAAGAGGTGTTCGTGAAGGTGACTGCGATCACCACATCGCACGCGCTCTAGACGACCTTGGCGGTCATGTTATCCTCTCAGTCCTTCAGCTGCGTCAACAGCATCTGCACTGCCCTCCTCCACACGCAGAAGGGGAACCAGTCAGTCGCCACCTCCTTCGCCTATATGCGCGGCCTCGCCGAAGAACTCGTCGTGACCAGTAAACCCTTGCAAGACGATGAGATTGTCTCCTACATCATCCACTCCCTCGACATGGAGTACCAGCCACTGGTTTCGGCGCTCGACGCCCGCACCACTCCAGTCTCCCTCGATGAGCACTTCCCGATGATGAGTAACTTTGATCAGGGCGTTTCTCTGTATTAGGGAACCGACGGATTCAAAACCTCCGTGAACGCCGCTTCCCGTGTCCACGGCGGGCCTCATCATGGACCTCGACGCAACAAGGGCAAGTCTAGAGACGGCGGGACCAACTCTAGCAGCACTAACCCTCGCGCCAGGCGGCCCTCCGCCACCAACACCAAAGGTCACCGCGCAGCTCCAAGAGATCGCCTCCCGATGCCCCGCATTGTCAGATCTGTGTCAAGCATGGGCACACCGCCAAGAACTGTTCGTACCGGTACGTTGAAGACGAAGACTCCTCCCAGGAAGAGGACAAAGTTGCTGCCACGGCTGGCTCCTACGTCGTCGACACCAACTGGTATGTCGATAGCGGCACCACCGAACAGCTCATCGGCAAACTCAAGAAGGTGACCATACAGGAAAAATACCGCGGCAAGGACCAAAACCACACCGCTAGAGGTGCATATATGAGGATCTGTCACATTGATCATTCAATTATTAAAACCCCTTATCGCAAACTTCATCTTTGATTTTTTTTGCATGTTCCTCATGCTAGCATGAATCTACTTTCCGTTCATTGAATTGTCATTGATAATCATGTCTTTTCTTGAGTTTCATCCCTTTTTTTGACCAAGGATCATACAACAAAGATAAATATCTATCACGGTAGATGTGTTCATGGGCTCTACCCAATGATTCCGGAGTGTACAAGATTCAATAAAATAGCTTATTGTGTTGCCAAACTATCGTCAACATGTTGGCACGATCGATTAGGATGTGCTTATTTTTCTTTAGTTGAAAGATTGCTTAGGAAGAATAAGCTCACATTTGTTTGTGAGCGCAATGTTGAAATAATTTGTGATTCATGTGAACGTGCTAAGAGTCATCAATTACCATATCCAGTTTCTACCAAACCATTACAATTAATCTTTTCCGATATTTGGGGTCCTGCCCCTAGTTCAGTTGGTAGACACATATTACGTGAGCTTCGTTGATGACTATAGCAAATACTCATGGACCTATCTTCTTAAGAAAAGATTCGATGTTTTTCAAGTCTTCCAAAAAATTCAAGCTCTAGCTGAGCACAAGTTTGACAGCAAGATTATTGTTCTACCATCTGATTGGGGGGAGAATACGAAAAGTTGAACTTCTTCTAACAAAAGCTTGCTATATCTTATCATGTGTCATGTCCTCATGCTCACCAAGAAAATTGTTCTGCTAAACGTAAACACACACACATCGTTGAAGTAGGACTAGCTCTCTTGGTTGGCGCCTCCATGCCTCTAAAATTCTGGGATGAAGTTTTTCTTACTGCTGTTCACATTATAAACATGCTTCCTATTAATTTCATCAATAATGAAACTCCGTTAGAAAGAATCCTTCACACCAAACCGGATCTGAAATCTCTTCATGTGTTTGGGTGTGCATGTTGGCCGAATCTTTGACCATACAATAATCGCAAGCTCATGTTTCTCTCAAAACAGTGTGGACTTCACAAAGGTGTAAAATTCTTTGACATCTCCACTGGTCGAGTCTACATTTCTCGTGATGTTATTTTTGACGAGAAAAAAAATTCCCTTTTGCTGATCTTCATCCCAATGCTGGTGCATTGCTTCGAAAAGAAATCCTTCTTTTGCCACATCATCTTACCGGTCTTGATCAAGGGGGAAATAACTGTGATGACCTAGTGTTGATTAACCCTCATAACCGCATGCATAGGGCTTGTGATGTTCCAGATGAAAGCAATGAGCAAAGTGGCAAAGAAAATGATGAAGAAATCAGCCCCAATGTGCCATATTTCATGTGTCATGGTACAGGGGACAAATCCTTCTTGGGGTCGCTGCAGGAGCAATGCAGACAATCTACGCCGGGATCAGCACCAGGGCCAACTTGTGCACCAGACGTGTCAGAAGCGATAGCGGATCCAGTTGCCCGTGCGGTCGCCAGCGACTCCGCACGTGACACATGACACCACCCTGCTGGAGGCAGCCCGTCGCCCGCCTCGCGCCAATCACCATCTGCCATTCTAGCAGTCTGCGGGTGGCCCGAGTAGCACACGCTTTCCGGATGAAACGTGGTGCTACAAGCAGCGCCCCCAGAAGTGCTCGACAGGCGTGGGATCCAGTGCAAATTCTCGCGGGCCGGCGCAATCACAGGCTCGTGATGAGCCGATGGGGAGGCCGGGATCTTCTGCGGATTCCACCACATCTAGATCACACCCCACGGCCACAGAGGATCTGACACCCACTCAAGACGAATCTGCCTCGGGATCACCACATCAAAACTCATGTGCGCGGCTCGGGATCTTCTGTGCTGGCTGCTACACCAACCCCACGATGTATAAGACTACAGCAAGGGGTAATACAACATGTTAATTACAAGCACATAACCAAATATGGTTTAGTTTGTTCTAGAAGTGAACTAGGTGAACCAACCACTCTTGAGGAGGCACTTGGTGATGAAAAATGGAAAAAGACAATGAAAGAAGAATACATGGCACTAGAGAAAAACAACAAATGGCATCCGGTTCCCCCACAACAAGGTAAAAATCTTATTGACAGCAAGTGGGTATTCAGAATCAAGAGAAAATCATATGGAACAATTGATCATTACAAGGTTAGACTTGTGGCAAAAGGCTTCAAGGAAAAGTATGGCAAGATTGTGAGGACACCTTCAGTCCCATTGTTAAGGCTGCCAACATTCGTTTTGTTTTGTCTATTGTTATTTCTATGGGTTGGAGCCTTAGGCAGCTAGATGTGCAATATGAGTTTCTCCATGGTGTTCTGGAAGAGGAAGTGTACATGAAGCAACCTCCTGGGTTTGAAACTAAAGGTACACCCTCTTATGTATGCAAGCTTGACAAAGAACTATATGGGTTAAAGCAAGCTCCTAGGGCATGGTACTCACGTCTCTGTCACAAGATGCAGACACTTGGTTTTGTTCCTTCAAAATCTGACACGTCATTGTTCATTTATAAGTCAAACACATCCATATTTATTCGCATATAGGTTGATGATGTCATTGTTAGTAGTTCACTTGATGAGGGAATCACAGGGCTCTTGAAGGACTTGAGCATAGATTTTTCTCTCAAGGATCTTGGAGATCTACATTACTTTCTAGGGATTGAAGTGAAGAAACATGAGGATGGACTTCATCTCTCCCAGAAAAAGTATGCACCCGACCTGGTAAAAAAGGATGGCTTGCAAGGTTGTAAACCCTCACCCACTCCATTATCTAGTTCAGAAAAATTGTCTCTTATAGAAGGAAAACCCTTGAGTCATGAGGACAGCACAAGATATAGGAGTCTAGTAGGTGCACTGCAATACTTAACCTCGACAAGACCAAATCTTTCTTTGTTGTTAACAATGTATGTCAGTTTCTTCATGCACCAACCACAGTTCATTTAACTGCTGCTAAAGCGTAGTTAGATATGTTAAAAATACTTTGAGCATTTGTCTTAATTTCAGCAAATCACCATCTACTATTGTCAGTGCCTTATCTAATTCGGATTGGGAAGGAACACTAGCTAGATGACAGGTGCTCTACTGGTGGTTTTGCATTGTTTTTTGGATCTAACTTAATATCATGGAGTGCAAGGAAATAGGAAACTGTGTCTAGGACAAGTACAGAGGAAGAGTATAAAGCATTGGCAAATGCAACAGTTGAAATTATATGGTTCAGTCTATTCTAAAGGAACTTGGTGTGAAAACCACTCAAGCTTCATGCTTATGGTGTGACAATCTTGGTGCCACCTATTGATCTACTAATCTAGTTTTCCATGCCAGGACAAAACACCTCGATGTAGATTTTCACTTTGTGAGAGAAGGAGTGGCTAACAAGCAACTTGAAATTCGTTTTGTGCATTCCGAGATCAGGTGGCCGATCGATTCACCAAGGCTTTACGCATGAGAAACTTTGAAGATTCCAAGCATAATATGAACTTGATGAAGTTGTGATGAAGGGAGGGTGTCAAACAACATTGTAACATGGTGTAACGTGATAGGGAATAGTAGGGAATGGGATTGTTAACAATGGCCAGGTTGTTAGCTAGGGGTATTTTCTTGTATCTCATGTAACCATGTTCTCTTCTCCCTTCTCCTCCAAGATGTAATATCTCCCACAGAATATCAGCTATGTATGCGCTATCAAGGAGGTGTGCCCCTGCCTATAAACACGGGCGTCCCCTCATACACGGTAAGACGTTTTCCTCCTATCGCACAACCACTAAAAGGTGTACAAACCTACCGGCCAAGCATTATTGTCACAAACCCAAATAGTCCAGGGGAATAATTGTAAGTTCAGCCTAACTTGGGGATCAATGCCCGGTACGACACGTTGTGATTGACCTCCCGCGGCCTACCATAAGTACTCGATGAAAGTGCAATGAGGGCAAACACAAGAAGGATCTATTAATCTTAGTTGAAGTTCTGATTCGGCTACGTTAATTGTATTCATGACGTTCATGCGGGCTTTTTGCCTAATTCATGTGCGAGCTCCATTGATATGTATACATTCTAAAGTAAAAAAAGAAACCTAAGTAAGTTTGTTTTTTCCATAACAAAAAAGGTCAGACCTTCAATTTTAAAAGACAAAAACAAATATGCTAGAATGCTAGATAAGAAGAGTTCGGACTGCATCTATAGATCAGTATATGTTGTCTGAAAGGTAGCTCGATAAACCAAACATCATGAGCATCATATAGTGAAGAAGCAACATTTGTTGGAAAATGGTAAGTCACCACCAATTGATTTTTTGCACATAGCTGGTCAATGAACTTTCTTTTTTTGAACCATCCAGAAGAACTGCATGTATTTATATTAAAGGTAGGAAAATGGTAAACGACCACAATACGGCAAAAAAACACAAACAACCACACACACGACCCAAAATTACCAGTATTACCACATGGCAACCTAAGAAATGAACTCTCTAATGCAACCATGAGTGACTCCAGCTCGCTACAACCCACTGTCTAGCGTCAACTTCCATTTGCTCGATGATACTTTGAAGTGGCATGAAGCTGGTGAATGAACTCACCATGATCTTGATAAATTCCTCGTGCCTCCGACACCTAGGCATGGAGTTCCGGAAGAAAATACATCTATGTACTTCAAACAAATGGGCTACTATTTCTTTGTACATGTATTGGAATATTAGAAGTTATCGATATTTCAAACTCCCAGTATGCTTCAGAGTATAGGTGTTGTGAATATTGTGTTATTGACTCTGTTAGTGTGAGCAAAGAGTGTATACTTGAGAAGGAACATGATGAATGTGTCTCCTTTTATTGACGGGGGAAGTTGCAATTCACGTGAAGTCTCGAATCTTAGCTACATTACCCATATGGGCGCCTGCCTAGATGTTCTCGTAACTTGGGGTAGCTGGAGCCATGCGGCATCAATGTTATCAACAAAAAGGCAAACACGTTAAAAGGGACAAGTGTCATGTGAATGGGTAAATTTGTAGACAAGTAGAACATTAATTTGGTACATGCAGACATTGGAGCTCATAAGGATTCATTGATCTGTAAAACAAAGAGAGACAAAAGAATGCTACTAGTTCAATTCCTATAAAAAACATGTGGCTGTCATTTTAAACAAAGTGGTAGGACTCGCAAAAAACGGATGTTTTAAACGGTACCTTATTCACATAGAACATTTATGATGACAAAGGTCATGTACTATACCCAAGACTGCTCTCTATATAACCTATGAGTCTATCTCCATCATATAAAACAATGTCCTCACACTATTTATCATCCACCCACTCCCATGACCAATCCCCCCTCCCCTACCCGTCGCACACCTAAACAAAAATCTTCGACCCGCGAGGGCCCCACACACCAGCACCCAACATCTTGTCCAAAGTAGTTGTATGGTACTTGGAGGTCAAAATCTATACTAGTTCTCCTTAATCTTCCTGGTGGATCAATCAAAATATAGTATTTCAAATAGCTCAATGAAATGTCAATGAATTTATTTTTCATAGGACTAGGAAGCATGGGGAAGTCTACATCATGAGTGACAGATAAGCATGATCAACATAAACATGTCCTCATGCAAAACGTAAATATCATGACGAAAAATAAATATCATATGGTAGGGCCACAAAACTTGGTTACTTGTAGACTTTGTGCGGGTAACCTCTCCCAGGCTAGGATCCATCTGCCTAGGGTGCTTGCTAACTAGGGTTGTATGCTGTTAGCTGGATGTTGAGGAGGAGCTAGGGTTGTGGTTGTGGGGGAGTTGGGGTTGTTTTTACTGCTGTTAAAGTGTTAATCATGCTTTCTGAAATGGCATTATGTGGCTTCTGGCTAACAAACCCATTGGGATACTCAGTGAAGTTCTACCTAGCGAAGACCGCTTTCTAAAACTAAAATACACACACCGAAGCACGTAGCTTTTTCCGGTGTGCGTGCGACAGAAGCATATTTAATAACACTAAGGAATGCTTTTCAGCAAGGTTAGCATAACACAGAATCACAGAGCAGGTGGTGGTTTCCCTCATGGTGTAAGCATTATGCATTTACTCCTCAAGTATAATTAACTGGGAAATGGCTAAAAAGCACTAGCTATGTTGAAGAAACAACTTCTCTTTTTCATGATTTTACAACTTTCCATAGTTCGGCCCAGCCACCGGGCAATCACTAGCCAGAGTTTGATCCATATTCTCCTGTGTAGTACATACAAGAAAATTCCATCATAAGAAATTCAATTGCTAGATCTCCCATGGAAATGATCCTATTTTCACAGGATTTATGATCGAGATCTTGTACGAGAAAAACAAAAAGTAACTTGGAGATTGTTAAGATTGATGATCAAGCTTTATTCAGCAACCGAACAATATATATCCTGTGAACGCATGTGCCAATAACAATTGTTCTTAGAGCATGTACACAAGTGCTTAATTCGATGGGTGATTTTTGTAAAGAATTTATTTTGCTTTGGCATGTGAGCTTGGAGATGTACGGGTCTATAACATAACTTTTCATTACAAACTATCATAACTATAGTAGATCATATATAAGAACAGTGATCATTTGTATCCTACTAGTGGTTCCATAATTTTATTGGTGGTCACAAGCATTGACAGTACATATCAACAAAGTGTGCTTTATGCTGGGGCTTAAAATACTTTTTTAGAATAACTGCAAAAGTTTGTGTAATAAATTAACTTAAGAAGAGCTTGGAAAGCACTGCACTGTTTAAAATATGGGACAACTTCTCTTTTGCGGAATATTACTCCAGCCTTTTCTTGTTTGGCACAGGTGATCCCTACCCGATCCAATTCGTGCTGCATGGAATATGAAAAAGAAATCTCCATCATGGAAAATGCAATGGTATGATCTCCACAACAGATACTCTTATTTACATAGGATTACCTATCAAGATCTTGGTCAAGTCCAAACTAGAAATTAACCACTTGACACCACATAACGGGTGACATCAGCCTACAATAATTAGGACTTTTGGTGGACAATCACCTCTATGGATTGAGGTCTAACTAACTTTTCGGTGCTCATCCATGCCCATCCTTGGTGGCACCCTGCAATTTGTCCCCAATCCAATTCTGGTTTCCTCTTTTCTACCAAGAATGTTCCCTCCCTTTGGTTTCTTCTTGTTTAAGCATATTGTGGTGTGCATGAAGAATCAGTTTGGCATATCCAATTAGAAGAGGAGGGAGAGCAGCATATTCCACCAGGCTTGTGTAGGACAATAAAGGCAGTAGCATATGGAGTACAGAAGCAAATGACATTTGATTATTCATTTGTTTCTCCATTTATACCGAGCAATGCAATTGAATAAGCCGACGTGCCAATTGATGTGATTTCTTTTCTATTTTGTTGAGAGTGGCTCATATGGTTCTGATGTCAAATTTGTTGATTTTCTTGGCGGTTGATGATATCATTTTCCTCCTTGAAGGTTAAAATGTTGAAACTTAAGTAAATTCTTTAGCAACAGTGACCATGACTTTTTTTGAAACGAGACAAAAGATTTGCCATTTTCATTGATTAATAAGAAGAGAGTTTCCCGGTTAATTAGAGGAAAACTCGGCGAAAACCTAGATTATAGACCCCACATGGGGCACACGCGGACGACCTGGCCAGCCAAAGAAGCCAAACAATCGACCGCAGACGTCGAGGACCGGCAGCTCCGATTTTGCTAATGCGCATCATAGGAGAAAGTTGCAAGCCTCGCACCGACCTAGTCCAACGCAACCTCCTGAGAGCACCGCCCGCTGAAACCGCCCTCATGAAGTCATCGTTGCCGCAGGGGCCCCACCACGCGCAGCTCCGACTTCTCTGTCACAGTGAGAACCAAACATAGGTGCACCCATTGGCGAACCATACCGTCGACGTCAGAAGGACAAGCCGTGACCCATCTCCGCACACCACCATTGTCGTTGCTGCACAAGTCGCAACGCCAACCACTCGCACCACCGATTGGCCACCTGCCAACCATGGTGTCGTGTACGTCCAGCCCAAGGGAGGCGCGGAAAGGGATCACCGGCCTTCAAAGGAACGCCCCAAAGGGAGAAACACCGCAGGGATGACGTCGTTGCCCGACCCAGACGGATCTAGGCTTTCGCCCGAAGAGCTTGATCCGGAAGTCGATGATGCACATGAACACAACGGCGTCTCCAGGAAGGATAGCGACGCCCACGGGCGCCGCCGCCGCCGGCGGCTGACAAGCGCTAGCAAGGCTTTCACCTGTAGCAACACAGACCATCACCCCCCTGTAGCCGGCCAAGGCCGACAAGCACCTCCGTTGTCCCGCATAACCCTGACGTAGCGGCCGCGCCACCACCACGCAAGGCCACTCTACCCCACAGATGAGCCGTAGCCAGCAGATCTGGCACCCGCCTCGCGCTGCCCCGCCACATAGCTGGAGATCCTCGCTGCAACACTAGAGCCGGGGGGAGGGCTGCCACCCCGTCCCCAAACCCACTTGGACGAGCTGCCGGGCCGAACCCGAACACAGCTCGCATCCCAGCCGCACCGCCCAACCACACTACAGCCGCCAGCCGGAGCACCCGGTTGGCACAGCTGCCCACCACCGCGAGAGAGCCGGATCCAGGCGCACTCGACCAGATCTAGCAAGCTGCCGCCTTCTGGATCGCCGGGAGGGCCGCCAGATGCCGGACCGGAGCCGAACACGAGGAGCACGCTCCAAACACCGGAGAAGGAGGGGGGCGCCACCCAAGCCCGACTTGTCGGAGAGGAGCGTCGGTGGAAGCCCACCAGCCATGCGCCACCATGCAGAGCAGCGAAGGGGGCCGGGCCTCTCCCATCGAGAGCCGCCAGGCAAGAAGCGTCCCCGCCGCCACCGTTCGCCACGCGGGCTTAGCCCGGCGGCATCCTCCGGCGATAGCGGCGGAGAGGGGAGGGGCAAGGAGGGTGGCCGACGGTACAGTTGGTGGATTCCGCCCGTGTCGCCAGAGAGGCGACGCGGGGGACGGGGGGAGGTGTGACCATGACTTAAACGCATACTCTAGTGCCAGTCCAGATCAATGGTCAGCATTTTCAAACTAATGAAGCAATTGTAGACACTGATCTCATGACTCATCACCCAGTCCACCGAACTGATTGATTGTTGTGAGAATCAAAATATTCCCTAGAGCAATGAACACACACTGTAAATCATTACGTTTAGGACCTGTAGCATCTTTGGGATCTGGACTGTGCTTGGCTTGCCATGAAAAATTCCAGCAAAGAATATCTATCTTCACAGTAAACCTTGTTAGTCGGTCTGCCTAGGGTGTATTTGGCAAAACAACAAATACCCTGACTGAATTCTTCTTGTCTTGAAACTGTGTTCCGATAAGTCAGTGGGTATCATAAATATGGATGGAGCATCGGCAAAAGTCAGTCTTTTCCCGTCCGCGACACAATAGCTGACCGTAACAAGGCACAACAATTGATCAGACAAGCATTATTGTCCCAAACTCAAACAATATGGGGGATGCTACCTGCCATGGCACCTCCCGACATGACTCGTCGCAATCGATCTCTCTTAGACCATGTAAGTATGAAGAAAGTGTCACATGGGTAAGCGCACATAGCATCTCTTGCCTACTTTGTCACCTCTTGGCCCTTTTCAAATTCCTGCTTTTTTGCGTGGGGGAGATGTGCGAGATGACGACGTCTTCATCGAGGGGTTTTCCTGCGCCCGCAAGCTCATCGGCGAGCCCCTTCATCTTGGTGAAGTAGGTGGCAGCGGAGAGGTCGCCCTTGCGTGCATTCCCGATCGCTGAACGGAGATGTATCTGGCGCGCCCAGGACTGGGCAGAGAAGCTTTCCACCAGAGCTTGCCAGACTCCCGCGGCCGTGGTGTGGTTGGAAACCTGCATCAGAACCTCGCGGGACAAGGAGGCAAGCAGAAAGGTAAGCACATGTTGATCTTTAGTGACTCAGATCGCATGTTCTGGGTTGGGCGCCTCGGTGATCTCCTTCTTCCCAGCGTTTTCCTTCTCGGTGACGATGACAGCGGCGGGCTCCTTGATCGAGCCGTCAAGGTAGCCCTTCATCGCCGCGGCCCTGACATGCAGGAGTACTTGAGCCTTCCACACCAGTAAGTTATCGCGAGTGAGCTTCTCTGTGATGGTGTGGCCGAGGGAGGCGAGGGAGGGCACAGCCATGGCGTGGGAGGAGGACGACGACGACATGACCTAGACGTATGGTAGAACTAGGCTCTGTATACCATGTAAAATGAGGTGTTGAAGCGCATGCGTTAGCAGGGGCGCGTTGCGTGTTAATATAGCCACCAGGAGGCGGCGGCGGTAAGTATAGGAGGTTAGGGTTTAGGTTAGGCAGAGATCGATCTCTTAAATTAACTACCAATATCTTATCTCAATGCCTAACCTATCCTAACTAGATACAACACACACCATATATCACAACTAACACGGTTTATACAAAGAACCATGAGTACAATGTTTAACAGTTTGCAATTCGAGGGGATTTTCTTGCAGCTATTCCGATTGCTTAGCATGTATGTTTGCGAACACATGGCTTGGCGGACAACCAATGTAAGAATCATGTTCTATCTATCTTGAAGAAGTCGTGTTCCGACAGCCTGTGAGCTTTGAGGAACATGGAGGAAGTATCGCCCACAGCCAGTCTTGTTGCCCGCGGGCAATAGGTGCACCGGCATTATTTGCAATATTGACAAACTCAAAAGATAAATCTCGTGACATCTTTGCTTGCCTCCATACTTGATTGTCGATGCTACCGCAGCACAGCACCCCATCAGCTAGGAGGAGAAGGCCGATAACAAACATGAGCAGTGAGGAGAGGCTCGAGTTGGGTCAGGATAAGAAGAGCCCCTGAAGACATAAACTTCCCCTGCCACGGACTTACCCTGCCCGCAACCTTAAGGCATAATGGATCCCACTCATCAATAGAGATGTTCCTGGTCGAAATTGGGAGACCCAAGTACGGAAAACAAAATTTCCCTAGTTTGCAACTAAGGTGATTGCTACGTCTTAAGCTTGCGTTGGTTTTCCTTGAAGAGGAAAGGGAGATGCAGCACAGTGGCGTAAGTATTTCCCTCAGTTTTTGAGAACCAAGATATCAATCCAGTAGGAGGCTCCTCACAAGTCCCACGCACCTACATAAACAAACAAAGAACTCGCAACCAACGCAATAAAGGGGTTGTCAATCCCTTCACGACCACTTGCAAAAGTGAGATCTGATAAGATAAATATATTTTTAGTATTTTATAATATAGATTGGAAAAGTAAAGATGCAAACAAAAGTAGATTGAAAGCTTATATGATAAGAGATAGACCCGGGGGCCATAGGTTTCACTAGTGGCTTCTCTCAAGATAGCATAATTATTATGGTGGATGAACAAATTACTGTCGAGCAATTGATAGAAAAGCGAATAATTATGAGATTATCTAGGCATGATCATGTATATAGGCATCATGTCGTGACAAGTAGACCGACTCCTGCCTGCATCTATTATTATTACTCCACACATCGATCGCTATCCAGCATGCATCTAGAGTATTAAGTTCATGAAGAACAGAGTAACGCTTTAAGAAAGATGACATGATGTAGAGGGATAAACTCATGCAATATGATATAAACCCCATCTTTTTATCCTCCATGGCAACACTACAATACGTGTCTTGCTGCTCCTGCTGTCACTGGGAAAGGACACCGCAAGATTGAACCCAAAGCTAAGCACTTCTCCCATGGCAAGAAAGATCAATCTAGTAGGCCAAACCAAACCGATAATTCGAAGAGACTTGCAAAGATAACTTAATCACACATAAAAAATTCAGAGGAAATTCAAATATTTCTCATAGATAAACTTGATCATAAACCCACAATTCATCGGATCTCGACAAACACACTGCAAAAAGAGTTACATCCAATAGATCTCCAAGAAGAGGGAGGAGAACTTTGTATTGAGAATCAAAGGGAGAGAAGAAGCCATCTAGCTAATAACTATGGATCCGAAGGTCTGTGGTAAACTACTCACAACTCATCGGAGAGGCCTTGGAGTTGATGTAGAGGCCCTCCGTGGTGGATTCCCCCTCCGGCAGAGTGCCGGCGGCGGCTCCAAGATGGGATCTCGCGGATATAGAAGGTTATGGTGGTGGAAATATTTTTTAGGTGGCTCCCCTGGTGGTTTTGGGCTACATGGGTATATATAGGAGGAAGAAGTACGTCGGTGGATGCTCGAGGGGCCCACGAGACAGGAGGGGCGCGCCCTCCACCCTCGTGGCCTCCTCGATTGTTTCTTGACTTGCACTCCAAGTCCTCTGGATCACGTTTCTTCCAAAAAGAACGTTTCCGAAGGTTTCATTCCGTTTGGACTCCGTTTGATATTCCTTTTCTTCGATATACTGAAATAGGCAAAAAAACAGCAATTTGGGCTGGGCTCCAGTTAGTAGGTTAGTCCCAAAACGATATAAAAGTGTAAAGTAAAGCCCATAAACATCTAAAAGGGTAATATAATAGCATGGAACAATAAAAAATTATAGATACGTTGGAGACGTATCAGTGATCCACGACCCTTTTGCTCTCTGTGATGCCCAACCCCATGGTCATCTCGCATTTAAGGAAATTGATCTTTCGAGCTGACATGAGCTCGAAGCTACGGAGAAGCGCCTTCACCGTAGCAATACTATGAAGATTGGGTTCAAAGAGGAGCAGCGTGTCGTCCACATAGTACAAGTGGGTCACCACTCCTGGGATCAAGTAGTCCACCACCCCCTTCATATGACCAGCACGCCTAGCCCTATCAAGCATAGCCGCCAACGCGTTAGCAACAAAGTTAAACAGGAGCAGGGGTATCGGCTCACCCTAGCGAAGCCGCCTTTTGTTACCAAAGAAATTCCCTATTTCACCGTTGACGGATATGGCAGTTTGGCCCCCCGACACCAACTGCATCACGCAGTGCACCCAAGCAACAGCAAACCCCACGTGAAGGAGTACCTCTCCAAGAAAAGGTCAACTACCTCGATCATAAGCTTTCTTGTAATCAAGCTTGAGAAAAATAGCATGTTTGTTAGTACGTTTGAGCTCACAATTTCTTGAAGCAGCTCTCGCCCTTCAAGGATGTACCTACCCTTGAGAAACACAAACTGCCTATGGATCATCTTATGGGCAATAGGGTTCATGAGAGACGTGCAGGCTTTGGCGAAGATCTTGAAAGAAACATTGACGAGGGCTATTGGCCAAAAATGGCATATGTTGTCAGCCCTGTGCACTTTGGGGATAAGAGAGAGAACCCCAAAGTTGAGGCGTGAAATATCGACCGTCCCAAGCGTGAAGCCATTGCAAATAGCAAAAATAAACTCCTTAAGAGCAGGCCAGAAGTGTTTAAACATAGCCATCGGCCACTCATCGGCGCCCAGGAGCCGTATCAGTCTTCATTGCTGCTAGCGCATCATCTATCTCCTTCGGCAAGAACGTAAGAGTCAGCATGTCGTTCTCCTCCGCGCTAACTTGCTGCTCCTGATCCCACAAATCATGCTGCAAGCCTGCGAGCTTAGGGCGTGTTTGGTTGCCCACAAAAGTTTAATCAGGCCCAACGGGTGCAGGATCTTTTCGAAGTCGGGCTGTTTGATTGTCCAGAAAGACTATTGGGCCTGCACGACACGCTTCTTATAGCATTCCTGGACCTAGCTCACTAGAAACGGCTGAATCGGCAGTTTCTAGCAAGCCAGGCCCAAGCGATGCGAGGATGCGCACATGGGTGGCTCCGCTGGGACTGTTTTAGCGGTTAATCACCTTATCCTCTCGTCCCCTTCCTCGTTCTCCTCATTGTCGAATCGTCGGGATGCCTCGCCGCCGCGACCGCAGCACTCGCCTCCACCTCCTCATCACCGACCAGCCCCGCCACCATCTCCCTCGAGGACGCGCTCCTCCTCGTCGGCCTGCCCGCTCCGACGCCCCGCTGAGCCGACTCCTCACCCCAACCGAGGTGTGCCTCGACGGGATGGTGCACACCTTAGGACGGTAGGGCTCCAGCTAGATCGAGCGCAGCCGTGCCCAGCCGCTACTTCTTCATGGGCACGCATCCCTCCCTCTCTCCCTTGCACCACTCCCCATGCCGCTTCTCTGCGCACCCGGCCGCCGTGCGCATGCCCTGTCGCCGGCTCCAACCGCCCCCGCTCTGCCTGCACACGCGACCACGGCTTCCCAAGCACGCCCCCTGCGCTCCTCCTCACCGGCCTGCCCGCACGCGCCCGACATCCCCCGCTTGGCGCGCGCCGGCTCCACCCGCCCCACCGCCGGCCTGCCCACCTGCCGGCTTCGCGCACACCGGCTCTCGCTGCTCACCGATTTGGTCGGCTGCTCATGCAGGAGAGGGTTGGCTGCCCATCCGGCTACTACTGCTTCGTGGGCGCGCATCCCTCCCTCTCTCTAGAGATCCCCTCCTCCCAGACCTCCCTGTTGCTCATGCGCTCCGCCTCCGCCCCGGACCTCTCCATGCCCCGGGGGCATCGGAGGTCGAGGCGGTGGGTCATCGCCACCGGCGTGCCGGCCGTCACGGAGGTGTTCACGGCCTCGGCCTCTGCGTCGGCCCCGTCCATGCTGTTGTGGGGCGGCGACGCCATGCTATTCGTCACCGCCGGGGCCTACTCCCTCATGCGCGTTTATGGCGTGCTCACCAATCACCGCCTTCTCCAACAGGTCTCGTGCAATCCGCCAGTCCAACTCGATGGCCCGGATCTGCTCCTTAACCTCCAAGGTCGTCCAATCACGCTGCGGAGAGCTTGGCGCGACCGGCATGGGGGACGGATCTGCGGTGAGGCGGCGGCGCTCGGCAAGGGCGGGGCATGGCGAGGGAGCAGAGGCAGGAGCAGCACGGTCAGCGTATGCCACTGGCCAAGGTGCTTTGGTTTTAAGCAAAGTCATTAACTTTTAATCACAATGCGAGCCATGCTACCAAACACAGGGTGAAAGTTGGTTTTCGCTCACGAGACCCCTCATACTAGCAACCAAACAACACGCAAACGTCGTTTTCTACCATGTATTCGCTCAACCTATCTCCACTCAGCCTGGCTCGTTTTTGTCCTCCGAGCCTGCACTATTCACTCGAGGCAACCTCGTAGCGAGTTGTAAAGAAGGGCCGAGGTTGAGCTCGCATATCATCTTGAGATTTTATGAAGTTATCGTAGGCGCCTCGTAGTCGACGGGAACGTCTCCTCCCACTGAAAGCATATCGTAGGAAATCCTGAAATAAATCAAAAATAAATGCGAGCACAGTACTTGAACTCTGATGGGTTGGGGTTATCACTGTCCTCCTAACTATCCAACCACAGATTGGTTCCCAGATTTAGCAAACTAGTGAACGAAGAGTCCGACATCGTTCTTAAAAGGAAAACGCTCGTCTTCAGCCGACGGATAGCACGCGGGCGTCCGCCGTCTCGTATGTGTGACGCGTGTCCCGCATGGCTCATCTAGAATTATCTCTCGCCGTCTCGTATGTGTGACACATGTCCCGCATGGCTCATCAAGAATTATCTCTTGTGTTTTTTCAACTGAGCCCTTGTTGCAGTTTTCCCACTGCAACAACTCGTGTGTTGCAGGATCTGGATCCTTGAGGGTTGTTGCCCGCGCAGCCGAGGTATCCCGCCGCTGCTCCCTATCTTCCTCTCACTCCAGTCGCCGGGCCACCGCATCTAAGGGTACCGCCATTGCGACGTCACCGATGGCGGCCCGAAGCTCCATGGAAGCGATCGGGCTCTGCCGCCGCTGTCGAGATGTGCATGGCCGCCACCGCCTGGATCTGCTCGTCCCTAGCCCTTCTTTACACCTCGCCGTTCGTCCTGTGTCACCGACATGTGTGCTGCCGCTGATTACCAGTTCGCCGCCTCTGCCTGGGAGAAAAGATTTCTGCAACATCATCTTTGTTACAAAAATGTTTCTACAACAAGAACTATGTTGCGAAAAATTCCGCGGCAAGTCCTCTGTTGCAAAAACGAAAATCTTGTTGCAAAAAATTTCTATAACAAGACCTTTGTTGCAAAAAAAAACTGCAACATCACCTATGTTGCAAAGGTTTTTACAACATGACGTATCACCGCTCTTGTTGCAAGAGAGGTGACACACATGGATGGGTAGATCGGACGGCTCCCTGCATCAATCCAACGGCCAGTCAGGCGGCGGATGTTTTCTAGTTATTCGACGGCTGATGCGTAGCAGCCCTTGTTAAAAGCTTACATCATCGAAGAGAAACTTTTATTTATTTGCAGCGAAAGCATGTAATTTTACGGATAAAGAAATTTAGTTGGACGTAGATTCAGCGGACCACAGTCCAACCTTGTTGTTAGGCTACTTCTAATGCAAGGATGCTTGGATATGATGCTAAGTGCATGAAATGGCTTAGCGACTCAAATTCCCAATGCATAGGTGCTTAGCTTTTGGGTGCTAAGCTTCCTTCATTTAAGGAGCTGTAGACACAAAATTGTGTTTTCATCAGGTACACGTGCTTATCACCGTTTCTTGCTGAGTCATCAAACTACTCTCTCTTTTTAATTAACTCGCCACATCAGATTTTATACCTACTTGGCACTCTTAGCACTTGTACATGATGGAGCACTGGGAGGGGCCTTACACGCCCCGGATGCGCCGTGTTGAAAGCTTGACACTGAAACACGGTACGACGACCGGCCAGTCCAACATCCTGACGAGCTCCCTAATCACATCCACAGCCGGCCCCCAAAAAGATATTCTGCCGTCCCGCTGCACCGCCCTCCCTCCCTCCATCCATTATTCGCACGGTTGACCGGCCCCTGGAGACCGGAGTCCGGAGAGCGAGTTGGACGATCGGGACCTAAACAGCCACATATCCGAGAGCCTCGTCGATCGGGACCTAGACCCACCCAACCCACCCTTCCTACGGAGCTTCGCTTGGCTTCGAACGCACACGTCGCGCCCAGCACGAGCTCTTCTCGGCCCCGGATATATATCACCCACCACACCAACACTGTCAGTTTCAGGGCCATCAACACCACCACTGCACTGATACCCACGCGGCCACGCTAGTTCGAGGATAGTGCTGCTTTCCACTACCAGTAGCCCAGCACACGCACACGAGGTAAACAAAAAGAAGCACCCGGCGCCACTCACCACCAAGAAAGAATGTGCCTCGAGTTCGGCTCGTGCTTCGGCGGCCGTAGACGGGACGACTACGGCCGCAGCAGAGGGAACCCCGGCCACGGCTACTGGTCGGAGCCGGCGCCGGAGTACCGGCAGCCGCCCATCGTCGCCGACCACGAGGCCGGGCACAAGGCCTACCACGACAGCACGCCGAAAGCCGACCACGCCCATGCCGGCAGCCACGCCGCCTACTGGCAAGACCAGGCTCGCGGCGAGACGCCGCCGAGGCACCCCGCGTGGCACCACAACAAGGTCGGCGACGACACCGGCAACGGCGCCTACACGCCGCGCCACCACGAGGCTGCGGCTGATCACAGGGACAACAACGCTGCCATGGATTACCACCCTCGTCAGGTACTAGCTAGTCGTTAGGATTAGCTAGCACAGCATGGTGGCAGTTCATCCCATCAACCCCTCCCTCTCGTTTCACTCTGTTTTGTTCAGTAGCTCTGTCCTTTTTTTCCTGTTCTTGTATGTTTGGGGTTTGATCAGTCGTTTTCCAATCTGCCCAAACGGAGAGGCACATGGAACATGAGGCTTTGGATTTTGAGAGAGAGTCTCCATGTTTTACCTTTACCAGTGTGTGTAGTTGCTTGTAATTTAGCCGCAGCTGCTTTCGCCTTGTATCATACATAAATCAAGTGAAAGAGCGCATTGCCAAATCTCAGATGCCTCTGTTTTCGCTGTATGGTATTTTCCCCTTTCACTTGCCTCGCAAACATTGTGAATCACTGAGCAGCAGATCATCATCTACTGCTCGGAACAGAGCTCGGCGAGATCTTGCACCGAATCAGCATATTTGCTAAATACAACTCTACTGCTAAAACCACACAGAGTATTGTGTAACTACCAACAGTATTCCAAATAGAAGGACTGTTCACCCATTAGATTTCGTCACTGGTGTGACAAAATCAGTAACGAACATCTTATGTCACGGAATGCGCGAGAAAGTCGCCCATATGTATCTATTGGAAGTTGGACAACAAGGCGAGGTTAAAGCAGATACCCCATAGACAAAGTTTCTGCCAGCAAATTAGAGAATAAAGTGATAGATGTAAGTTGCAACTCACTCTGCTTTTCTAGGTAATGAACAACTCGCTCTATCTTGGAAGTTTTCAAAGAAAAAAAAAAGAATGTTCTTGAAACAAAAAGGACCCTACCTTCTTGCAGTTCGCTTTCTTTTCAGTTTGCTTTCCACAACTCTATCTTGTTAACAGCCGCAGTTTTAGTTCTCGGAAAAGGGAAGTGCAGATCTGTCCATGATTCATATTTCTGATGGCAGTTTCATTTTTGTATGCATATACCTGTGCTGGTCCAGTAGCACAGTATGAAAGTTAATCGACTTTCTTCCAACTTATTCCTTCAGACTGTTGCCCCGTCGTATAGCCGTTACCGAAGAGGAAAAAAGCATATCAAAAGTTACATAGACGGTAAAAACATGCCTTGCTAATGCCACCGCATCAGATTAAACGAGGGATACTTTGGTCTGCGCTCTTGAAAGAAAAGAGAAAAAGCGAAAACAGAAGAATCCGGTCGCAATCTACTTGTTTTCACTGCTGTTAAAGTGTCAATCATGCCACCTGAAATGGCATTATTAGTTTTTGGTAAACACACGCATTGGGATGTTAAATGCAAATCTACCTAAGAATTGAAGACCGCTTTGTTGAATCTGAAAATACACACACCAAAGCGTGTAACTTTTTCGCGGTGTGCATGCAACAGAAGCGTATTTAACAACACTAAGGAATGCTTTCCAGCAAGATTAACATAACACAGAATCACAGAGCGGGCAGCAGTTGCCCTCGTGGTGTAAAGTAGGTATTTCAGTGCCCTAGTGCTTTTACCTCTAGCTCAACAACTAAGATCTTCGATCCGTGTCGATCTCTTCTTCCCAGCTTGGAATAAGACCAAGGACGGGGAATAAATACAGTCGGTCAGTATAAGTTTGCGCCTTTTGCCTATGAATTGATAGATACAGAGCCACTGGACCACTAGCTACTATGGGCGGTGGTTCAACCAGGTAGCGAATGTTCAATGGCTCTAGATATGCATGTCATTATCTCTTCTCATTTGTGCTTGTTTATAACAGCGGAATAAGTTTGCACTCGGTACTTCTTTTTTAGAACGAAGACTGAAGGAGAGCCCGGCTTTGAATTAACAAAGCCATCAACCAGCCAGGATTACAACAGCACCAACATACAAGGAAAGCAAGAAGAGAAACAAGCGGCTGATACAGGGAGCAAAGCGACATAGACTCAAAGGCAGCAGCGATAGCAAAAACACGCCATGCTGCCGCCAACACCCTGCAGGACGGCCTACACCAACCGGACCGGCTACGGACTTGAGAGGATGCACCACGGTGCAAGCTTCGTGATCGTAGCCAAACTCTAAGACAGCACTGACACTCCTCTGGAACTGCCACTGCAAAGGGCCCCTGCCCTCTCATCCTGGCTCGAAGGATGCCGCACCGGCAGGCGGCAGCTCGGTTCACCCTTGAACCTAGGGGAAGACGTCCAAGCTGCGCATGAAGAAAGAACTAAGAGCAGACCTGCTAGCACAGATCACAACCTTCCGAGCGCTGTCGTCGTCCGCGGTTAAGCCACACCGAAGGGCAAAAGCTGTCGGCCACAGTCGTAGCAACAAGGGCAACAACGATGAGCCACCGAAGAAGAGGCATTGAAGCGCCGAGCCAAGCTGCCACCCGCCACCATCACTCCCACAACCCGACTCTCTCGCCGCCCCTGCGATCCCTGGACTGCGCCTCCAAGAAGGAACACGACACGGATGTGTCGTCGCCGCCCGAATCAGGGGACCTAGGCTTTCACCTAGCACGGAGCGGAAGGAGGGGGAGAAGGATCCTCACCACAGCCTCCAGGGAGGGGTACGGCGCCTAGGGCATCGCCTGCGATGTGGCTGCGCCGGCCAGGGGTTTCCCTCGGAACCAACCCCACTCGACGAGATCCGCGCCGCCGGCGCCCGGGAGGACCCGGATCCGGCGATGGAATGAGCAGATCGGGAGCGGAGAGGGTGAGATGCATCTGGCGACGGCCGCCGCGCAGGGGAGGCCGCCCACCAGCGACCATGGACCGGCGCCTCCTCGTCCCCCGCGAGACCGAGGGCGGCGCCTCACCAGCTCCGGCCGGAGTGGCCCGTCGCCCGGGCCACCCGACGCTCTCCGCCCGGGGCCGCTGCCCCGGATGCTGAGCCCTCCACGCGAGGTGGAGCCGCCAGATCCCCCGCCGCCACCTTCATCGGTGTCGAGCGCACGCCGGCGCACACCTGTGGCGGCGGCGGAGGGGGGTGAGGGGGGGAGGAGGGGTGCGGCGGCGGCGATTTAGGGTTTCCCCCGAGTCTCGCCTCGGTGGAGACGACCGCGGGGGCCTGGAGCAAAGTCCGTCCCAGAAATTACTACCAACTGGACGGCACTGGCCCCAACACCGCCCGTCAAGGACGGTAGCTCGCTCTTCCTCTTAGACGCCCCGGGGTTTGCCTACTTCGCGAGCGCCGACGTCAAGCACTGCAAGAAGGGCCAGCGCCTCATGCTCAACGTCAAGGCTCCACTCGGTACTTCCACCAGCCACTCACACGGTCTACGACGTTAACACATGATTTAGGTGGTCCTAGATAAAATAAGGGGCGAGTTCTCTTCTGTGATTATAACTCCAACCTTTTCTAATTAACTAAATAAGAGCTTGAAAACACTACAGTATTTAAAATAAGGGGCACCTTCTGTTTTGCAGAATATTACTACAACCTTTTCCAGTTTGGCATAGGAGATCCCTACTGAAAATTTGATCGGGTCACCCCCACACGGAATATACACAAGAAACCTCTTATCATGGAAAATCCAATTGCTCGATCTCCCAATGCGATTATCTTATTTACATAGGATTACCAATCAAGATCTTGACCGAGCAATTCAGAAATGAACCACTTGATACAACATAATTCATGATGGCTGCATCAAATTCCACTAATTAGAACTTTCGGTGGACAATGACCTTCACAGGTTGAGTTCTAATTGACTTTCCGGTGCATATCCATGTCCATCCTTGCTGTCTGCATGCAATTTGTCCCCTATCCAATTTTGGTTCCCCTCCTTTCTACCAATAATGTACCCTCCGATCCCTTTGGTGTCTTCTTATTTACGAATTTCTCCATACACAATCTAAAGATAAACAAAGCAGCAGATGCCTTACAAGCTTGTAGGAGAATAAAGGCAGTGGCATATGGAATGCAGTAGCAAAGGAAATGTGGTTATCCATTTGTTTATCCATATACACCTAATAATGCACTCATATAAGCCCTCGTGCCAAATATAGCACTTTGTTTTCTAGCAAGTGGCTCAGATGTTTGTGACGTCAAATTTGTTGTTTTTCTTGGAGGTTGATGATGACAATTCTTTCTTGGAGGTTAAAATGAGAAAAGCTTAAAATGGCAAAATTTGAATGAATGGTCTGAGTTAGTTACAGTGTTTGGTAACATTGGCCATGTCTTAAACTCAGACACTAGTGTCCGTCCAGGTCAATGGCCTTCCATGAAAAAGGAAGTGCAGACACAGATATTTTTTATCTCGCATTCACATTCCGAAAATATTGCTCATGACTCAAGAACCAGTCTGCCGAACTGATTGATAATTCTGAGAACCAAAGTATTCCATAGAGCAATGAACACCCAGTAGATCAACATGCCATGCAGTAAACCATTACCTTTAGAATGTGTAGCATCTTTATTGAGATCTTGACTGTGCTTGGCTTGCCATGAGAAAATCCAGCAAAAAATATTCTATCTTCACAGTGAACCTTGCTAGTTTGTCTGCCTAGCGAGTATTTGGGTGAACGACAATTACCATGACTAAATTCTGCTTGTCTGGAAAACTTGCGTTCCGATAAGTCAGTGGGGATCGTGAACATGGATGGAGCATCGGGAACAGTCAGTCTATGGCCGTCCACGACACAATAGCTGACCACAACAAGGTGTATAAACCTATCGGCCAAGCATTATTGCCCCAAACCCAAACAGTCCAGGGGAATCATTGTAAGTTCAGCCTGACTTGGGGTTCGATGCTATATGCAGTGGCATCACCCGGCACGACACGCCGTGATTGACCTCCCGCAGCCTACCGTAAGTACCCGAAGAAAGTGCAATAAGGCAAGCACAAGAAGCATCTATTATTCTTAGTTGAAATTCAGATTCGGCTACATTAATTGTATTCGTGAGGTTCATGCGGGCTTTTTGCTTAATTCATGTGCGAGCACCATTGATATGTATACATTCTAAAGTAAAAAAATGAGAGAAACCTAAGTAAATTTGTTTTTCCATAAGAAAAAAGGTCAGAGCTTCAATTTTAATGCAGTGACTTTTTTTGCAAAAAGATCAGATGTATTATAAAGATTCACCGAAAGTAAAATACACCTCAAACATAATTAAATTACATCAAGATCCACCAAACGACTATTGCGGCTTCCAGAACGAGCCGCTGATTCAGCGTTGTCGCCGCTCCCATACTGGAGCCGGCCTGACCTTGTCGATGACAACTGGGAAGCCTTCTTGCACGTGCCCCTAAGGACCAGCTACCCGGAACCGCAAACGTCATCGTTGAATCCTTGAATTGATCTGAAGAATTTGACACCAAATATCGTTGTTGCGTACGCACGGCGAGAAGCACCTCACCGTCCCGAGGAGCTGGCAAGACTCTTTGCCAGAGCTCCCGTATAATCCGTCCCAGTAGACGAACTTGAGGAGGATCGGAGCCCGAAAGACTGACTCAAAGAAGAACCGCCGTCATCCGTCCGAACGCCACCCCTGCGAGAACTAAAATCCCTACCTATCTACTAGCTGGAGACAAGGCACCAGAAATCCCCTCCCAGTTACCGGCCGTCGGAGTGGCAGATGGAGGGGAGGCGAATCCACGGGCTCGCCCGTGAAGATCGAGGGGAGGAAGGCTTTTCCTAATCACGTTGTGAGAGGGGAAATAAAAACAAAGATCGTTTCAATTTTAAGAGACGGAAACAAATATGCTAGATGCTAGTTAAGAAGAGTTCGAAGTGCATCTATAGATCAGTATATTTTATTTGAAAGGTAGCTCAATAAACCAAACATCACAAGCATCATATAATGAAAAGCAACATACAATAGCGAATGGAAAGTCACCACCAATTGCTAGTGTGTCAAATTTTCCATAGTGAGAACATGTGGGTGGGAATTTTTTGCACATAGCTGGTGAATGAAATTTCTTTTTCCAAACCATCCAGAAGAACGGCATTACATTAAAGGTAGGAGAAATAGTAAACGACCACAATACAACAAAAAATAAAAAAATAAAACCCACAAACTACCACACACACGTCCCGAAATGACCATTACTACCACACAACAACCCAAGAAATGAAGTTTCTAATGCAACTAGAAGTGACTCCAGCTCGCTACAACCGACTGTCCAGCGTCAGCTTCAATTTGCTCCATGATACTTAAGTGGCGTGAAGCTGGTGAATGAACTCACCACGATCTTGCTAAATTCCTGGTGCCTCCGACCCCTAGGCATAGAATTCAAGAAGAAAATACATCTATAAATTTCAAACAAATGGGCTACTATTTCTTTGTAGACATATTGGAAAATTAGGAGTTGCTGATATTTCAAACTCTTGGTATGCTTCAGAGTATAGGTGTTGTGAATGTTGTATTACCGAGTCTGCTAGTGTGAGAGAGGAGTGGATACTTGAGAGGAAACATGATGAATGTGTCTCCTTTTATTGACGGTGGAAGTTGCAATGCACATGAAGTTTTGAATCTTACATATGTTACCTATATGGGCGCCCGCCTTGATGTTCTCGTGACTTGGGGTAGCTGGGGCCATGTGGCATCAAAGTTAACAATAAAAAGGCAAACACGTTAAAGAGATAAGTGCCAGTGAATGGGTAGATTTGTAAGCAAGCAGCACATTAATTTGGTACAAACAGGCATTGTAGCTCATGAGGATCCATTGATCTGTAAAACAAAGAGAGACAAAAGAATGCTACTAGTTTGTTTCCTAAGAAAAACATGTGGCTGACATTTTTCATTGACAAAAATAATTGGCAAGAGTATATATTAAGGTCGCGTTCGACATGTGAAAATCTGAATTGCCGGTGAGTTGGAACTTGTAAGGCCAAAACTAGTCAACCACGTTGTCTAAGCTCAGTAGTTTCATGGAAGTCCGCAACCACAGTTCGTTATTGACGGATGGTCAAGATAGTTAGTGGTAGGATTCACGACAAATGAAGGTTTTAAACGAGTACCTTATTCACATAGAACATTTATGATGACAAAGGTCATGTACTATACCCAAGACTGCCCTCTAAATAACCTAACAGTCCATCTCCTCATATAAAACAATGTCTTGACACTATATCTCATCAACCCACTCCCATGACCAATCCCCCTCCCCCACCTGTCACACACCTAAACCAAAATCTTCCACCCGCCAGGGCCCCACAAACCAGCGCCCAACATCTCATTCAAAGTTGTTGTATGGTACTTGAAGGTCAAAATATACCAGTTGATCTCCCTAATCTTCCTGGTGGATTACTCAAAACATAGTATTTCGAAAATTTCAACGAATTTCTTTTTCATAGGAGTAGGAAGCATCGCGAAGTCTACATCACCAATGGCGGATAAGCATGAGAAACATAAACATGTCCCTGTGCAAAAAAAATCATGTGGAAAAGTAAATATCATGTGGCAGGGCCACAAAACTTGGTTACTTAGACTTTGTGTGGGTCACCTCTCTCGGGCTAGGATCCATCTGCCTGGGGTGCTTGCTAACTAGGGTTGTATATATGATGTTGGTTGGCGGATGAGGGGGTGGTAGGGTTGTGGTTGTGGGGGAGGTAGCGTTGTGGCTTGATGACCCACAAGTATATGGGGCCAATTGTACCCTTTTCGATAAGTAAGAGTGTCGAACCCAACAAGGAGCAGCAGGAAATGACAAATGGTTTTCAGCAAGGTATTGTCTGCAAGTGCTAATATAGTAAGTAGCAGAGTAGTTTGATAGCAAGATAATTTTCAACGATCAAGTAACAGTAGTAATAACAAAAGTGCAGCAAGATAGCCCAATCCTTTTGAGGCAAAGGACAGGCCAAAACGGTATCTTATGATAAGAAAAGTGCTCTGGAGGGTACACGGGTATTTCATCTAGTCACTTTCACCAAGTTGGTTTGATTTGTGTTCACTACTTTGATAATTTGGTATGTGGGTGGACCGGTGCTTAGGTGTTGTTCTTACTTGAACGAACCTCCTACTTATGATTAACCCCCTCGCAAGCATCCGCAACTACGAGAAAAGTATTAAGAATAAATTCTAACCATAGCATTAAACTTTAGGATCCAGTCGCTCCCTTACGGAGTAGCGCATAAACTAGGGTTTAAGATTCTGTCAGTCTCGCAACCCATCATATAATAACTACTCCACAATTCATTCTCTTAGGCCCAAATATGATGAAGCGTCATGTAGTCGACGTTCACATGACACCACTAAGGGAATCACAACATACATATCATCAAAATATCAAACACATATCAAGTTCACATGATTACTTGCAACTTGATTTCTCCCGTGACCTCAAGAATAAAAGTAACTACTCACAAATGATAATCATGCTCAAGATCATAGGCGTATTAAATATCATAATGGATCTGGACATATAATCTTCCACCAAATAAACCATATAGTAATCAACTACAAGATGTAATCAACACTACTAGTCACCCACAAGCACCAATCTATAGTTCTGGTACAAAGATTGAACACAAGAGTTGAACTAGGGTTTGAGAGGAGTTTGTGTTGTTGAAGATGTTGATGGAGATAGCCCTTCCCAAGATGGTAGAGTTGTTGGTGATGATGATGACGATGATTTCCCCCTTCGGGAGGGAAGTTCCCCCGACGGGATCGCTCCTCCGGAGGGCAAAAGTGCTCCTGCATAGGTTTCGCCTTGAGATGGCGGCACTTCGTCCCAAAAGTCCTCTCCTTATTTTTTTCTAGGTCAAAATGACTTATGTACCAGAAGGGGGCACCGGAGGTGGGCCTGGGTGAGCACAACCCACCAAGGCGCGCCTGGGCTCCCTGGC
>NC_041385.1:40418467-40471507 GCF_002162155.2 Triticum dicoccoides | reverse complement strand
AGTTATTGACTCCAAAAATTCTTATTTATTCCATAAAAAATCCTCGTAAAGTTTCAACTCATTTGGAGTTGTGCAGAATAGGTGGCCTGACGTAGCTTTTTCAGGTCCAGATTTCCAGCTGCCAGAATTCTCCCCCTTTGTGCATACCTTGCATATTATGAGAGAAAATGCATTAGAATTACTCCAAATAGCATTATTATGCAATAAAACAACATAAATAACAATAGGTAAACATGATGCAAAATGGTCGTATCAACTCCCCAAGCTTATACCTTGCTTGTCCTCAAGCGAAAAACCGAAATCGAAAAACATGTCCACATGCTTAGAGAGAGAGGTGTCGATAAAAACAAAAATATGGACATAGCAGCATGATGAAACTTATTATAACAGCAAAAAAAATTAACATAAAACTTTTATCATAGAACTTTTATCATAGACTTCTCATGAATAAGTAACAATTCATCACAACGTTGAAGTATAAAGCATAAACTCTATTGGAAACCAACAAACTATGTTCGCAGTCAACCTTGCAACTACAATTCATCATCTTTTTAGGAAGGGTCACGTATGGGAGCCTTTAGGCAAGTCCACTTACACTGATACGCCTCAGTGTTATACAAATGGTTTTTAACCCCTTTCCGCGATGGCGTTCGGAACCGTCACCTAGCGAGTGACTGCGATAGAGGGGTCCTTCTCACACGACCCATAAATCATCGGGGATATGCCCTCCTGGCACACACCCTCGGCAAAATGAGATCGTGTGCGACTGGCGAGCGACAAAATATAGTTATACATACAATAGTGCTAAAAAATTAGAATTATACAGGCGAAATCATTTTTGGTTGTAAGTACATCCCACACAGTCAGTCCCCACTAAACAATTCCATTCGTATATACATCACCCACAGTCACTCCAAGGAAAACGTTTGTGCAAGGTGGCGTAACGCAAACAGTTTTCAAGAGAATGTCATGTGTGATTGTTCGTTGATCCAACACGGTTTATTCCTAGAAACTGTGTGCGTTGCCTGAGGTCATCGTCGATGGTGTTTTCTAAATAACCGTTTGCAATAGGAAAACCCAATTAGCATGCTAATTAGCCAATTAGCAGGCTAATTTCCCTATTATTAATAATCTATTTATTAATCTAATTGACATTCATATTAAGCACATAATATATTTCATTTCTATATTAAGGAAGCAGGATTTCATAATTAAAATACATCCGAGTACAACATGATATAGCTTCAGCACTCAGCTACCCAATTACACAACCACACTAGTACCGAGTTTCACATGCAACATCTAGAACCTTTTGAAATTAGCTTCATAGACGGTACATAGACAGATGCATCTCATCTAGAAAACTGCTGAAGCGGAAGGCGAATATTGAGCCTTCATTGATGTTGAATGTCTTTACAACTTTAGGCCAGTGCATGTGGATGATTGACCATTCATCCTTCGTCCTCTTCAAGAACACTTCAATATTGAACCGTGGGTGTTGTATGGAAACTTTCCTCGCCTCCTGACCATAGAGGTGGTTTGAGAGGTAATCATCAGTGAACTGCTTTGGAAAGGCCTGAAAACAAGTATGTGCATAAATATCTTCTCTATATTGGAAATGGGGCAAAGGAATAAAAAAGGCAAGGTATAATAGTATACAATAACATAATGCAGCCTTAACAATTGAACATTGCATTGCAGAACTGAACCAAATAGTTAACTAAACACCACAACAAATGAACCAAACGTTAACTGAGCACCATATTGCACAATATAACATACTCTAATAGACGATTAGACAGTTAACCAAACCAAGCATGCGGGTCGCGAGCGGCCCCTCTCGCCGTGGATCTCTGGTGAGGGGGAGGGGGGAGCGGTAAGGGTGGGCGGCTCCCTCCAGTCGGGCCCTTGCGGCTAGACGACGGCGCTCGGCGCGCAAGGGCCTCCCTGGTGGGATTCCCATGGTTGCGGCTGCGGCGGTTCTGCCCTTCCTCCCTCCTGTTCAGCATCTGGCAGTGGCTGGTGCTCTCTTGCTAGTCTAGGACCTCGACTTCGGGGACGAAAAATATGTTATGGGGAAGGGGGCTAGTAGTAGAGTCGGGTGCCATCGCGTGCTCCCTCGCCGGCATAGGGGTGCCGGTCGTGGTCGTGTGCCACACCTTCTCCTCCCCTTCCCTCGACCGATGTTTGGTCGCGGTTCCTCTCAATGCAGGGTGGCCATCGGCAGTTCCAATGGTGGTTGGGGTCATGGATCTGGTCGGAGTCGTGACCTTTGGTGGCTCTCGGGGTGGTCTGGTGGTCGGGTTGCGGTTTGGCGGTGGGAGTGGCGTTGGTCTTGGGCGGATGACACGGCTCGGATGCAGGCGAGCAACCATGGCCGCTCGGGCATCATGGCTGCAAGTGGTTGGCGGACCGGGGATGCGGCGGAGGGGTAGAACTACCGGAGTACATCACTTGCCCAGTCCGTGCTCTGGTCGATGATGACGGCGTCCACGGACGTCGTGTTCCTCCTTGCAGGCTCCGTCGTGGTGCTCCCTCCTTCCGTCTAGCTCCAGGTGAAAACTTGATCTTCAGATCGCACAGTGGCAACGTTTTGTTGTCATGCCCTTCTTGGAGGCATCATCTTGGAGTCTTCTGTCCGGCATTGTCCGTCGCACATCTTTCCGGACGATCGTTCATCTTGGTGGTGGTCTCCGTCGGCCCTAAGTGGATCTATATCGGTTATTCTTGTACCTTGCCTTGGGTATGTGTGTGACGTGCGTCTATATCGGTTATTTGGATGTAAGTGGTGGTTGCTTCATAATATAAAACGGGGGAAACCCTTTTTCGTCGAAGCAAGTAAAGGCAATCTTTTGCAAAATTGTAAATTACATAAAGATCAGTTATATACCAAAACTTGATGAGTTATCAACATAAACGTAGGCCATGCAACTGGCATTTCTGATGCTTTCTCAATAGGTTGGCCCAATAAAAAATAAAACGAGGAATAAAGACTAAGAAATAGCATGATGAAGATTACTTCATAAATTATAGATTCAGCTAGGGCGTATTAGCATGTGTGGCCTAGAGGATGTGGTGGCGACATGATTCCCGTGATGGCACTCAAAGTGAAGTCCCATGCCGTGGCACTTTAAGTGTTTCCATATTTCTGTCCTTCTGTTTTCTCAATGATGATGATAACATTATTGAAAGCATACGCCGCTGAAAATTCATTTTCCACGCAATATATATGGTCGTGGAGAAAACTTCTCCCTTTCGATTCGAAGGATAAAGAAAATTATGCGGACACGGATAAGCGAACTATTTTTGCGGGGGAAACTTTCAATCTATTCATCTTCAATCATGGTAGTACAACGAGCACTAGAAATAATAAAAATTACATCTAAATCCGTAGACCACCTAGCGATGACTACAAGCACTGAAGCGAGCCGAAGGCGCGCCCTGTCATCGCCCCTCCATCGTCGGAGCTGGGCAAACCTTGTTGTAGTAGACAGTCGGGAAGTCGTCGTGCTAAGGCCCCGTAGAATCAACACACCAAAACAGCAACCGCCGCGGATGAAGTGTGTAGATCAAAAGAATCCAACCTGAAAACACACGAACGAAGACGAACGACGAACAGATCCGAGCAAATCCACCAAAGACAGATCCGCCGGAGACACAACTCCACACGCCCACCGATGATGCAAGATGCATCACCGGAACGGGGGCTAGGCGGGGAGACATTTATTCCATCTTCAGGGAGCCGCCACCGTCTCGCCTTCCTGAGCAGGACACAAACCCTACCAAAGGTCGAAAAAAGATCCAAAAACGGAGCCCTCCCACCGGCAAGGACCGAGATCCACCCCGCCTCCATGGCCATAGGGCCACCGGAGACGGGATGGACCGGCGCCGGCGCCAGTGAGAGGCAGAAAGCTAGGATTTTTGGGAGGCCTTCTTTCGACCACGGGTAAGCGAACTAGTGAGGAGTCTAACACTACTAGGGAAAACCCTAGCAGTAGCGCTGGTTTTGTGCTCACTAGTGTTGGGGAACATAGTAATTTCAAAAAATTTCCTACGCACACGCAAGATCATGGTGATGATATAGCAACGAGAGGGGAGAGTGTTCGTCCACGTACCCTCGTAGACCGTAAGCGGAAGCATTAGCACAACGCAGTTGATGTAGTCGTACGTCTTCACGATCTGACCGATCCAAGCACCGAACGTACGGGGCCTCCGAGTTCAGCACACGTTCAGCTCGATGACGATCTCCGGCCCTCCGATCCAGCAAAGGCTCCGGAGATGAGTTCCCTCAGCACGACGGCGTGGTGACGATGATGATGTTCTACCGGCGCAGGGCTTCGCCTAAACTCCGTGACGATATGACTGAGGTGGAATATGGTGGAAGGGGGCACCGCACACGGCTAAGGAACGATCCGTAGATCAACTTGTGTGTCTTTGGGGTGCCCCCCGCCCCCGTATATAAAGGAGCCAGGGGGGAGGAGGCGGCCGGCCTAGAGGGCGCGCCAAGGGGGGGAGTCCTACTCCCACCGGGAGTAGGACTCCCTCTTTCCAAGTAGGAGTAGGAGAAGGGGGGAAAGAGGAGGAAGAGGGGAAGGAAAGGGGGGGCGCCGCCCCCCTTCCCTTGTCCTATTAGGACTAGGAGGGGGAGGGGCGCGCGGCCCCCTCCTGGCTCCTTCCCTCTTCTCCATCGTGGCCCAAGTAGGCCCATTAACCCCCCGGGGGGTTCCGGTAACCTTCCCGGTACTCCGGTAAAATGCCGATTTCACCCGGAACCATTCCGACGTCCAAACATAGGCTTCCAATATATCAATCTTTATGTCTCGACCATTCCGAGACTCCTCGTCATGTCCGTGATCACATCCGGGACTCCGAACAAACTTCGGTACATAAAAACGTATAAACTCATAATAAAACTGTCATCGAAACGTTAAGCGTGCGGACCCTACGGGTTCGAGAATTATGTAGACATGACCTAAAACCATTCTCGGTCAATAACCAATAGCGGGACCTGGATGCCCATATTGGTTCCTACATATTCTACGAAGATCTTTATCGGTCAAACCGCATAACAACATACGTTGTTCCCTTTGTCATCGGTATGTTACTTGCCCGAGATTTGATCGTCGGTATCCAATACCTAGTTCAATCTCGTTACCGGCAAGTCTCTTTACTCGTTCTGCAATACATCATCTCATAACTAACTTATTAGTTATAATGCTTGCAAGGCTTAAGTGATGAGTATTACCGAGAGGGCCCAGAGATACATCTCCGACAATCGGAGTGACAAAAACCTAATCTCGAAATACGCCAACTCAACATGTACCTTCGGAGACACCTGTAGTACTCCTTTATAATCACCCAGTTACGTTGTGACGTTTGGTAGTACCCAAAGTGTTCCTCCGGTAAACGGGAGTTGCATAATTCTCATAGTTACAGGAACATGTATAAGTCATGAAGAAAGCAATAGCAGAATACTAAACGATCAAGTGCTAAGCTAACGGGATGGGTCATGTCAATCACATCATTCTCCTAATGATGTGATCCCATTAATCAAATGACAACACATGTCTATGGTTAGGAAACATAACCATCTTTGATTAATGAGCTAGTCAAGTAGAGGCATACTAGTGACTATATGTTTGTTTATGTATTCACACATGTATCATGTTTCCGGTTAATACAATTCTAGCATGAATAATAAACATTTATCATCATATGAGGAAATAAATAATAACTTTATTATTGCCTCTAGGGCATATTTCCTTCAGTCTCCCACTTGCACTAGAGTCAATAATCTAGATTACATAGTAATGATTCTAACACCCATGGAGTCTTGGTGCTGATCATGTTTTGCTCATGAGAGAGGCTTAGTCAACGGGTCTGCAACATTCAGATCCGTATGTATCTTGCAAATCTCTATGTCTCCCACTTGGACTTGGTCCCGAATGGAATTGAAGCGTCTCTTGATGTGCTTGGTCCTCTTGTGAAATCTGGATTCCTTTGCCAAGGCAATTGCACCAGTATTGTCACAGAAAATCTTCATTGGTCCCGATGCACTAGGTATGACACCTAGATCGGAAATGAACTCCTTCATCCAGACTCCTTCATTCGCTGCTTCAAAAGCAGCTATGTACTCCGCTTTACATGTAGATCCCGCTACGACGCTTTGTTTAGAACTGCACCAACTTACAGCTCCAACGTTTAATATAAACACGTATCCGGTTTGCGATTTAGAATCGTCCGGATCAGTGTCAAAGCTTGCATCGATGTAACCTTTTACGACTAGCTCTTTGTCACCTCCATATACGAGAAACATATCCTTAGTCCTTTTCAGGTATTTCAGGATGTTCTTGACCGCTGTCCAGTGATCCACTCCTGGATTACTTTGGTACCTTCCTACCAAGCTTATTGCTAAGCATACGTCAGGTCTGGTACACAGCATTGCATACATGATAGAGCCTATGGCTGAAGCATAGGGAACATCTTTCATTTTATCTCTATCTTCTGCTGTGGTTGGGCATTGAGTTTGACTCAACTTCACACCTTGTAGCACAGGCAAGAATCCTTTCTTTGCCTGATCCATTTTGAACTTTTTCAAAATTTTGTCAAGGTATATGCTTTGTGAAAGTCCTATTAAGCGTCTTGATCTATCTCTATAGATCTTGATGCCCAATATATAAGCAGCTTCACCGAGGTCTTTCATTGAAAAACTTTTATTCAAGTATCCCTTTAAGCTATCCAGAAATTCTATATCATTTCCAATTAACAATATGTCATCTACATATAGAACTAGAAATGCTACAGAGCTCCCACTCACTTTCTTGTAAATACAGGCTTCTCCAAAAGTCTGTATAAAACCATATGCTTTGATCACACTATCAAAGCATTTATTCCAACTCCGAGATGCTTGCACCAGTCCATAAATGGAACGCTGGAGCTTGCACACTTTGTTAGCACCTTTTGGATCAACAAAACCTTCCGGCTGCATCATATACAACTCTTCTTCTAGAAATCCATTCAAGAATGCAGTCTTGACATCCATTTGCCAAATTTCATAATCATGAAATGCAGCAATAGCTAACATGATTCGGACAGACTTAAGCATCGCTACGGGTGAGAAAGTCTCATTGTAGTCAACCCCTTGAACTTGTCAAAAACCTTTCGCAACAAGTCGAGCTTTATAGACAGTAACATTACCATCAGCGTCAGTCTTCTTCTTAAAAATCCATTTATTCTCAATAGCTTGCCGATCATCGGGCAAGTCAACTAAACTCCATACTTTGTTTTCATACATGGATCACATCTCAGATTTCATGGCCTCAAGCCATTTTGCGGAATCTGGGCTCATCATCGCTTCCTCATAGTTCGTAGGTTCATCATGGTCAAGTAACATGACTTCCAGAATAGGATTACCGTACCACTCTGGTGCGGATCTTACTCTGGTAGACCTACGAGGTTCTATAGAAACTTGATCTGAAGTTTCATGATCAATATCATTAGCTTCCTCACTGATTGGTGTAGTTGTCACAGGAACCGGTTCTTGTGATGAACTACTTTCCAATAAGGGAGTAGATACAGTTATCTCGTCACGTTCTACTTTCCTCCCACTCACTTCTTTCGAGAGAAACTCCTTCTCTAGAAAGGATCCGAATTTAGCAACGAAAATCTTGCCCTCAGATCTGTGATAGAAGGTGTACCCAATAGTCTCTTTTGGGTATCCTATGAAGACACATTTCTCCAATTTGGGTTCGAGCTTATCTGGTTGAAGTATCTTCACATAAGCATCGCAGCCCCAAACTTTAAGAAACGACAACTTTGGTTTCTTGCCAAACCACAGTTCATAAGGTGTCGTCTCAATGGATTTTGATGGTGCCCTATTTCACGTGAATGCGGCCGTCTCTAAAGCATAACCCCAAAATGATAGCGGTAAATCAGTAAGAGACATCATAGATCGCACCATATCAAGTAATGTACGATTACGATGTTCGGACACACCATTTCATTGTGGTGTTCCAGGTGGCGTGAGTTGCGAGACTATCCCGCATTGTTTCAAGTGTAGACCAAACTCGTAACTCAAATATTCTCCTCCACGATCAGATCGTAGAAACTTTATTTTCTTGTTACGATGATTTTCCACTTCACTCTGAAATTCCTTGAACTTTTCAAATGTTTCAGACTTGTGTTTCGTTAAGTAGATATACCCATATCTGCTTAAATCATCTGTGAAGGTGAGAAAATAACGATATCCGCCACGAGCCTCAACATTCATTGGACCACATACATCTGTATGTATGATCTCCAACAAATCTGTTGCTCTCTCCATAGTACCGGAGAACGGCGTTTTAGTCATCTTGCCCATAAGACACGGTTCACAAGTACCAAGTGATTCATAATCAAGTGATTCCAAAAGCCCATCAGTATGGAGTTTCTTCATGCGTTTTACACCGATATGACCTAAACGGCAGTGCCACAAATAAGTTGCACTATCATTATCAACTCTGCATCTTTTGGTTTCAACACTATGAATATGTGTATCACTACTATCGAGATTCAATAAAAATAGACCACTCTTCAAGGGTGCATGACCATAAAAGATATTACTCATATAAATAGAACAACCATTATTCTCTGATTTAAATGAATAACCGTCTCGCATCAAACAAGATCCAGATATAATGTTCATGCTCAACGTTGGCACCAAATAACAATTATTTAGGTCTAATACTAATCCCGATGGTAGATGTAGAGGTAGCGTGCCGACCGCGATCACATCGACTTTGGAACCGTTTCCCACGCGCATCGTCACCTCGTCCTTAGCTAATCTTCGCTTAATCCGTAGTCCCTGTTTTGAGTTGCAAATATTAGCAACAGAACCAGTATCAAATACCCAGGTGCTACTGCGAGCATTAGTAAGGTACACATCAATAACATGTATATCACATATACCTTTGTTTACTTTGCCATCCTTCTTATCCGCCAAATGCTTGGGGCAGTTCCGCTTCCAGTGTCCAGTCTGCTTGCAGTAGAAGCATTCAGTTTCAGGCTTAGGTCCAGACTTGGGTTTCTTCTCTTGAGCAGCTACTTGCTTGCCGTTCTTTTTGAAGTTCCCCTTCTTCTTTCCTTTGCCCTTCTTCTTGGAACTAGTGGTTTTGTTAACCATCAACACTTGATGCTCCTTCTTGATTTCTACCTCCGCGGCTTTCAGCATCACGAAGAGCTCGGGAATAGTCTTGTTCATCCCTTGCATATTATAGTTCATTACGAAGCTCTTGTAGCTTGGTGGCAGTGATTGGTGAATTCTGTCAATGACACTATCATCAGGAAGATTAACTCCCAGTTGAATCAAGTGATTATTATACCCAGACATTTTGAGTATGTGTTCGCTGACAGAACTATTCTCCTCCATCTTGCAGCTATAGAACTTATTGGAGACTTCATATCTCTCAATCCGGGCATTTGCTTGAAATATTAACTTCAACTCCTGGAACATCTCATATGCTCCATGACGTTCAAAACGTCATTGAAGGCCCGGTTCTAAGCCGTAAAGCATGGCACACACCCAGTCCGTGTAATTGCTACCATCATCTTTCAACTTTGCTTTCTCAAGGAACGCATTAAAATTCAACGGAACAACAGCACGAGCCATCTATCTACAAACAAACATAGACAAGCAAGATACTATCAGGTACTAAGTTCATGATAAATTTAAGTTCAATTAATCATATTACTTAAGAACTCCCACTTAGACAGACATCTCTCTAGTCATCTAAGTGATCACGTGATCCAAATCAACCAAACCATGTCCGATCATCACGTGAGATGGAGTAGTTTCAATGGTGAACATCGCTATGTTGATCATATCTACTATATGATTCACGCTCGACCTTTCGGTCTCCGTGTTCCGAGGCCATATCTGTATATGCTAGGCTCGTCAAGTATAACTTGAGTATTCCGCGTGTGCAACTATTTTGCACCCGTTGTATTTGAACGTAGAGCCTATCACACCCGATCATCACGTGGTGTCTCAGCACGAAGAACTTTCGCAACGGTGCATACTCAGGGAGAACACTTCTTGATAATTAGTGAGAGATCATCTTAAAATGCTACCGTCAATCAAAGCAAGATAAGATGCATAAAGGATAAACATCACATGCAATCAATATAAGTGATATGATATGGCCATCATCATCTTGTGCTTGTGATCTCCATCTCCGAAGCACCGTCATGATCACCATCGTCACCGGCGCGACACCTTGATCTCCATCGTAGCATCGTTGTCGTTACGCCATCTATTGCTTCTACAACTATCGCTACCGCTTAGTGATAAAGTAAAGCAATTACAGGGCGTTTGCATTTCATACAATAAAGCGACAACCATATGGCTCCTGCCAGTTGCCGATAACTTCGGTTACAAAACATGATCATCTCATACAAAAAAATATAGCATCACGTCTTGACCATATCACATCACAACATGCCCTGCAAAAACAAGTTAGACGTCCTCTACTTTGTTGTTGCAAATTTTACGTGGCTGCTACGGGCTTAGCAAGAACCGTTCTTACCTACGCATCAAAAACCACAACGATAGTTCGTCAAGTTGGTGCTGTTTTAACCTTCGCAAGGACCGGGCGTAGCCACACTCGATTCAGCTAAAGTGAGAGAGACAGACACCCGCCAGCCACCTTTAAGCACGAGTGCTCGCAACGGTGAAACCAGTCTCGCATAAGCGTACGCGTAATGTCGGTCCGGGCCGCTTCATCTCACAATACCGCCGAACCAAAGTATGACATGCTGGTAAGCAGTATGACTTGTATCGCCCATAACTCACTTGTGTTCTACTCGTGCATATAACATCAACGCATAAAACCAGGCTCGGATGCCACTGTTGGGGAACATAGTAATTTCAAAAAAATTCCTACGCACACGCAAGATCATGGTGATGATATAGCAACGAGAGGGGAGAGTGTTCGTCCACGTACCCTCGTAGACCATAAGCGGAAGCGTTAGCACAACGCGGTTGATGTAGTCGTACGTCTTCACGATCCGACCGATCCAAGCACCGAACGTACGGGGCCTCCGAGTTCAGCACACGTTCAGCTCGATGACGATCTCCGGCCCTCCGATCCAGCAAAGGCTCCGAAGATGAGTTTCGTCAGCACGACGGCGTGGTGACAATGATGATGTTCTACCGGCGCAGGGCTTCGCCTAAACTCCGCGACGATATGACTGAGGTGGAATATGGTGGAAGGGGGCACCGCACACGGCTAAGGAACGATCTGTAGATCAACTTGTGTGTCTTTGGGGTGCCCCCTGCCCCCGTATATAAAGGAGCCAGGGGGAGACGAGGCGGCCGGCCTAGAGGGCGCGCCAAGGGGGGGATTCCTACTCCCACCGGGAGTAGGACTCCCTCTTTCCAAGTAGGACTAGGAGAAGGGGGGAAAGAGGAGGAAGAGGGGCAGGAAAGGGGGGGCGCCGCCCCCCTTCCCTTGTCCTATTCGGACTAGGAGGGGGAGGGGCACGCGGCCCCCTCCTGGCTCCTTCCCTCTTCTCCCTCGTGGCCCAAGTAGGCCCATTAACCCCCCGGGGGGTTCCGGTAACCTTCCCGGTACTCCGGTAAAATGCCAATTTCACCCGGAACCATTCCGACGACCAAACATAGGCTTCCAATATATCAATCTTTATGTCTCGACCATTCCGAGACTCCTCGTCATGTCCGTGGTCACATCCGGGACTCCGAACAAACTTCGGTACATCAAAACGTATAAACTCATAATAAAACTGTCATCGAAACGTTAAGCGTGCGGACCCTACGGGTTCGAGAATTATGTAGACATGACCTAAAACCATTCTCGGTCAATAACCAATAGCGGGACCTGGATGCCCATATTGGTTCCTACATATTCTACGAAGATCTTTATCGGTCAAACCGCATAACAACATACGTTGTTCCCTTTGTCATCAGTATGTTACTTGCCCGAGATTTGATCGTCGGTATCCAATACCTAGTTCAATCTCGTTACCGGCAAGTCTCTTTACTCGTTCTGTAATACGCCATCTCATAACTAACTTATTAGTTATAATGCTTGCAAGGCTTAAGTGATGAGTATTACCGAGAGGGCCCAGAGATACCTCTCCGACAATCGGAGTGACAAAAACCTAATCTCGAAATACGCCAACTCAACATGTACCTTCGGAGACACCTATAGTACTCCTTTGTAATCACCCAGTTACGTTGTGACGTTTGGTAGTACCCAAAGTGTTCCTCCGGTAAACGGGAGTTGCATAATTCTCATAGTTACAGGAACATGTATAAGTCATGAAGAAAGCAATAGCAGAATACTAAACGATCAAGTGCTAAGCTAACGGGATGGGTCATGTCAATCACATCATTCTCCTAACGATGTGATCCCATTAATCAAATGACAACACATGTCTATGGTTAGGAAACATAACCATCTTTGATTAATGAGCTAGTCAAGTAGAGGCATACTAGTGACTAGATATTTGTCTATGTATTCACACATGTATCATGTTTCCGGTTAATACAATTCTAGCATGAATAATAAACATTTATCATGATATGAGGAAATAAATAATAACTTTATTATTGCCCTAGGGCATATTTCCTTCAACTAGTAGCGCGGGTAGGCGCGCTACTAATAAGGCGCTACAGCTATTGCTTAGCAGTAACGCGTGCCGGCGCGCGCTACTGCTAGGACAAATAGCTGCAGTGTTTGTTCACCCCCACGCTATTGCTAATGAAACTAGTGGCAGCGCGTTTTCTCTCCATCGCTACTAGTACTCATGTTTTATTTTTTTTTATTTTTAGTGTATTTATGCGGTTTTCTCTCCGTCATACAAATATTTGTACAATACCAGTTATGAGGTTTACATCATTATGTCCATAACAGTGTGTCAAATTAAGGTGGATTAGGTTTCAAGTGGAGGCAATATGTGGTGCATGTCAAAAGTATACTACTAATCCAAACTTGATCTAGTTTGGACTAGTAGTACTTTCGATGTGCACCAGATGTTGCCTCCACTTGAATCTAATCCGCCAGCACAAGCTATTTAATCATCATCATAGTCGTTATCACCAACAATATTTATTTAATCACCACTAACACTAGCTAATAATAATCATCATAGTCATTACCACCAACATTAGCTATTTTATCATCATAGTAATAGTGTAGCACATCATCATCTTCAAACTCATTTCTAGCTAGCTAATCACTCCTGCTGCTCTCTCGCAGGTAAAATAACATAAAACATATATAGCTCTCCTCCTTGATCAAGTTGGAGCATGCAGATGAACCTGTCTCCTAATCGTGGGTAGCGCATCTGTATACTGCCCCCTTAGTACTTCTCTGCGCTACCCCATCACATATTTGGTCTAGTCTTGCACTATTAAGCATCCGTCGCTAATCTTGAATGCACTAAAGTAATCTGTAGGATATGTTGGCCGTAAGCTAATAATACTCATGGTACCTTTAGTCTCGATCCCATAAGGCACAACATTCATCGGGACTCCCTGTTGAAGAACATCGTATGGTAACATACTTACCAATGAAGTTTAGCTTCAAAAATAATGTATGGAAAAGATGCACTGAGGACAAATATTAAAAATCTTACCATCCTTCCTAAATAGATGTGACCGTAGTTCAGTACGAACACTATTGGTCGCACGTTTTCAGTACTAACATTTCTAAATGCAGGAAGAAAATTTGTCTTGACAGTATCAAGATCCGCAAGCCATGAAACATAATGACTGAGCTCCTCGCAGTTGAGTTCAGCCTCGGCACAGTATACGGTCCTGTCTACCAAGCGCTGGACATGTTTGCTTGCACCGAAATAAGCTATCAATAGAAATTAATTGTCAATTATTTTTGAATAAACAATATCAAAGACATAAATATGGTTGAAAAACTCACATTTTGGTATAACTGGAGGCGTCTGCACATCGACCCAGATGTCGGTATTACCTTCAATATCATCTTCCAGACGAATATCAAAGGTGATAACCATATCAGGCTCAAATGCATAAGTCTTGCATAGTGCTCGCCATGTTTTGCATTCAAAATAGGTGTAGTCGTCTGAATTGTATAATTTTGTATGGAAAATATAACCATGCTCGGTCTTCAAGTAAAATTTCTTTACCTCCATAGTACGACTGCAACATATCTTATCCAATACAAAAACTCTTGCATGGCAGGGGATACGCTAGTAGAATAGTAAAACAAATTATAAGTTGAAGCAAATGAAGCATATGTCATGCTTAATTACGAAAAAAGACTTGTTGTTGTGACTTACTGTATCCACTTCGAAGTTCTCGTCCAGCTTGATATTAAAGCGTCTATCATCAACTAGGAAGATTCCGTCGCACAGGCCGCGCTCGTCTTCGCAGTATTTGCAAATAACGAAATCCTTTTCGTTGTCAGACATTTCCTATATTCATAGTTAAAACATTAATTGAAAATCGATCGAAGACAACTACCAGGATACTCAACACACAAATCCGGGGCACTCGATATATCCTACATATTCTGGCACAAGTCATGCCAAAATTCACGGAAAAATCCAGCATGACCTTTGCTAAAATAGGACATATCGAGCGCCTAAAATTTGCCGGAACGGAAATGAATCAACGCTCCGGCAAAACATAGGCCACTCGGAGGTGTAACCTGCAAACATGACCGGCCACTTGGGCAAGCACATATCCTATTTGAGCAACACAAGATATACGTTTCAAAATATCGTATAGGACTCAAATTAGCATGTATTGAATAAGCAAAAGTAAATCATCTCATGCATGTTCGTACATCGTCGAATATTATCACTAATACATCCCGAATAGTGTCATACATATAACATCACTAATACAACTAAAACCCTAGCACACGACGGGTATCGGCGCGGGCGGTGGACACCCACAGAGAAGGAACCATCACGGGATCATAGCTCAAGTGAGATCCCTGGAGAACCTACCAGGTATTGGAGAACCTGTGCTCCAACGCAAACAAGTAGCAACGGACGTGCGCGTCCTCCTCACTGACACGGTGACGCACCACCTCCGCAGGGTCCTCGAGCCTCTGGAACGTCACTGGCCCACGCCACCGCCACCAAAGAAGGTTCGGGTCAATGACAGGCTGGCTCCTCACCAACCTGCGCCCCCCGGTAGGTAGCGCCTCCCAGTACCACCCCGGCGGAGCCCAGTCCCGGACATGTCCCATCTGGTCAAGCAGGTGTCGTCCTCCACCGACTCGACGACGAGGATGCGGGATAAGCATCGTCCACGTCGATGCGGGAAAAATTAATTTAACTAAAAAAATAGCAACAAGTTCTTACTAACTAGTTCTATTAATTCAATTAGTTCTTACTAACTAGTTCTATTAATTCAATAAGTTCTTACTAGTACCTAGCTAATTAGTACCTAGTTCTTACTAAGTAATTAGTACCTAGAAACTACTGCCCTAGTTAACTAACTAGCACTAAAAATAGCCTAGGGTTCATACTAACTAGCACTAAATAGCTAGGGTTCATACTAAGCAAACAAGAGGGATCGGAAGGGGAGAGTGCTTACAGAGGGCGGGGAGAGAGATGGGGTCGGGGGAGATGGCGGCACCGAGGCGCTGCGAGGCAGGGTCGGGGGGAGACGGCGGCGAGGCGGGGCCGGGGGAGACGGCGGCGAGGCGGGGTCGGGGGAGACGACGGCGAGACAGCGGCGAGACAGCGGCGAGGTGGAGGCAACGAGAGGGAGAAGAGAGAATGGGGAATTGGGGGAGGAAGCAGAGGAGAGGGAATCAGGCCGCGCGGGGGTTAGGTGAAAATAGCTTTAACAGTAATGTGGGGAGAAAAAACGCGCTGCTGCTAAAATCCGTAGTAGTAGCGCCGTTCCTAGAAGGGCGCTACTACTATACCTAGCACGTCGGGAACGGTGTGACAATTATAGTAGTAACGCGTTCTGTACCTGCCGCGCTACTGCTAAGAGGCTAACAGTAGCGCGGTTTCGGTAGACACGCTACTGGTAAGATTCTATGTATAAGGTTTTTCCTAATAGTGTAACGTCGTCGCTGTCCCCGGGTACGCCACGTATGTTGACAACTTGAAACACGGTAAGACCAGCTCGTCCAACATTCCAACACGACCTGACCACAACCGGCCGAGCGCATGCTCCATTCGACGGCAATCATGCTTTGTCCCGCGGGCCTTGCTTACCTCCGGTAGGATCGATTCTCTGCCGTCCCGCGGCACCTCCCGCGCCACGACTCGTTGCGGGCCAGCGTCCGGTTCCGCAGTTCGCATGGTTGACCCTGCGGAGCACAACCCGCAAACGCACATCACCTCACCATCCGGGCCCCGAAGCTTGGAGTGCCAGTCGATCTTGGCAAAAGCATACTAAGCAAGACAGGTAATGCAGAGTTGTATGGCGCAGTCTATAAAAGCATTTTCAATCTTTTAAAAAAAAACTTTCCGATCTATTCATAATCAAACATGGCAGTACAAGGAAGCCAAGAGGTAAAAATTATAACCAGACCTATAGACCACCTAGCGGCGGCTACAAACACTAGAGCGAACCGAAGGCATGCCACAGTCATCACCCCTCCCTTATTAAAGTCGGACAAACCTATTTGTAGTAGGCAGTCGGAAAATCATTGTGCTAAGAGCCCAAAGTACCAGCGAACTAGAGCAGCAATCATAGCCGATGAAGAGTCATAGATCGGAAAGATCCGTAACCACACGAACTAAAATTGAATCCAAATAGATGTACTGAAGACCAGCACCGACCGTATCCCGCGAGGTTCGACGGTGACACACCTCCACACGCCCTTCGATGGTGGTAGAAGCACCATCAGGGCGGAGATCGGACGTGGAAGTCATTATTCATACAGAGAGACATCGTCACCATCACACAGTCCCAACCAAGACGTTAAACCTAACAAAAATGACATCCGGGTCCCTCCCGCCGGCATGGGGCCGAGATCCTCCGCATCGCCAAGGCCCAAAGGCCATAGGAGGCGGGGTGGACCAGCGACGGCGTCGGCGGAAGGAGGAAGAAGGATTTTCTTGAGGAGGATGAAAGGGAGCCTGTCAAATCCATATGTGGACAAAAGCATTCTCAATCCGACTAGGACTGAGAGTATCTTCAACAAATTTAACTCTTTCATGTATCTGCTAACATGTCCAGGCATTTCCACATATAGCATGGGCTCGACCATCATTTGTCCGCTCACGCAATGACATTCCTTATTTTTCAACCTCAAATCCACCATCAATGCAACGTCAATCAATATATACGTGGATAGCCTACTTCAATATAGGACATACATTCAACATAGGGCAACATAGGACAACAAAAGATAACATAGTTCAACTAGGACTAGAATATGATAGAGGAAAGCATAGTTCAACAATGTGGGCTCATGCCTCTCCCTTTGTCGGCTTTGCCGCGGTAGTGGCAATTTAAGATGTCGTAGGATCATTGCCACGGTCGTAGGAGTCGGAGACGGTGTGCGAAATGGGGTCATCTGAGTCCGGCGGCGGGGCAGCGAGAGCATGGGTGACCCGGGCTTGCCCCTTTGTGAGGGCACGGGCTTCTGAGGGAGCCCTGGATTTAGGGGTCCCCAAGTGTCCGGCTCAGGAGTATGGGCCAGGCTGAGTAGGCTGTGAAGATCAAGCAAGAGACCATCTACGTGTCCGGGTGGGACTCCACCTTGCGTGGATGGCAAGATTAGAGTCCGGATGTATTACTTCCTTCCCTGGAACTGACCTTGTACAAATCCTAGGCCCCTCCAATGTGTATATAAATTGAACGGTTTTAGTCCGTAGAGGCAATTATCATTACCATCAACGGAATATTCATTGGCTAGACATCTAGGGTTTAGCCACCACGATCTCGAGGTAGATCAACTCTTGTAATCCTTATACGCTATCAATATAATCAAGCAGGAGTAAGGTTTTACCTCCATTAAGAGGGCCCGAACCTGGGTAAATATTGTGTCCCTTGTCCATTGTTACCATTGATCCTTAGATGCATAGCTTGGGCCCCCCTACCCGAGATCTGCCGGTTTTGACACCGACATTGATGCTTTCATTGAGAGCTCTGCTGTGCTGTCAACAAAAGCGATCTATGGCTCGCCTAGTCATCAACGACAATATCACCTCTGGAAGGAGCCTGACCTCTGGGCAGACCCTCCAGCTCAGCGGTTTCATGTAGGCGCTCGTACGGCCTTCAAGCCTACAACACCTCCTACGACCACCAAACGTCGTCTTCGCATCGGCCGCGAGTACTTCGACAAGATGGATCCGGCAAATGTTTCGTCCTTGAACGAACTGCTGGACCACATCGCCGCCCTGGGGGTCTCTATGGATTATGATCGGATCGGGCTCAAGCCTGACCAGAGGGAAATTCATCACCCACCGATCACCCACCTGGTAGCGGTCGTTGAGGAACAAGCCGACGACACTTCCCTCCCTATGTTGAAAACTAAGTATGTTTGGGTCTCCGGATCCCTCGAGCTGGATATTCTCCCTTCAGATGGGACTTCACGTTCTCCGGACCCTAGCTCGGGAGAAGTATCAAGGGAGCCCTTGGATCACCTCGGACCCGAACTGGTCGTCTCGGTGACCTTACGAGCTCTAGATAAGATGTTAGGTTAAAAATATAATTGTCTTAGAAAAAGCATGCTTAGATCGGTGAGGAACTGAGGATTGTGAACATGGAGGGATGGAGCATTGCCAACCCTCACTTAGTCCTGATGCCGACAAAGCAATAGACATAGGACACACCTTTAGTGGACGCACAAACCATCCCAAGCATGGCCAAACCCAGCCTCAGGAATAAATCGATGATGTCGTGGAACTGTGTCCCACGAGTCATTGCACACGGAGCAAACTACCCCACGGGCGCGCTCTTGATTGTACCGGCCTCTGATACGTTATTCACACAGTTGACCATGGGAGCACAATCCCAACGCACTAGCTAATACCACCAACACTTAGTGATGTATCTTAAAGAGACGAGATGAGCATAGGTCCTACTTGAAGAGGATGTGCATTAGTAGTTGGACATACCTAATCGACCGGGACCTAAACAACAACAAATGAGGTGGGAAGACTTGTGTTTGTGTGTGTCCTGCGCATCATCCTATCAAGATATCCCCGCTAAATTTCCGATGCCTCCAACTCCTACGCGTGAGATCCCAAGAAGGAATTCCATCTCTAGATTTCCAGCTATTAGACTACTACTTTTGGTTGAGAAGCAGAGATTAATCTGGAACTCCCATTATACACACTAGACTATGACCACTGACATTGGATTCGCAAGGTTATTTGTGTGAGATGTGGAGAGCTGAGAGGGGAAGGGGCGTGAACATAGGGCCTTTTATTGACAATGAAGATGGTAGTTCACACATGGTCCAAAATATCAGCTATCTCTTACATCCAGATGTCCGCCTTGTTGTTTCCATGACCTGAATGTAGCTGATGCGGTTTCAATGTTGTGAGTATAAAGAAAAACGCACAATAAATAAAGGTCAAATGCCACCTAGATGGGTTAATTGCGGGCGGTATCCTACATCAATGTACACTCACTATTGTAACAAGTAGAGAGGAAGACTAGTTCATTTTTACCAAAAATAGTAAGATAGAGAATGGTACAAAACAGTAAGGCAGAGAAGCGTCGGCTGAATCGAAGTCTTAACCTTCATCCATTCTACTCCCTAAGTGCATCTATAATTAGAAATACCTAATTCATGCCCCTATGCGCCCGCAGACAGCGCTGGGCAGGTCCAATTCGGCCCTGTCTACAACCCCGACCCTCAAATCTTGACCTTCAAATTCATGCACAATGATCATACAACAAAAATTCAGTAGTTCAACAATTTCGGTTCTCCCGGTCATTAATCAATTTAAAAAGCTCTTTCATTGTAGTAGGGCTATCAATGTATATGAACGAGATGAACTTGAAATTCGATGACCAATCATTAGTTGATGAAATGCAATCTAGTGCCAAGATACCTCGTTCACACAGAAAAAATTAATGGACCTAATGCAACAAGAGAGAAGCTTACCGCTGTCCGCCGGCACGGCCATTTAAGTCGGTTGACGCCCACGTCCTGCCACGAGGTGGGACTAAACCAGTAGTATTTTTGGACCATTTGGGTGCATCCGGCTTGACAGAGCCTATGTGCCGGGCATGCTTAGTCTCACCTCGCCACGCGAAGAGGGACGCGACCAGCTTAAATAGCCGACTACTCCCAAAGCGGTAAGCCTCGATCATCAACATATAATTTCTGAAGGTTGTGGATTGTCATTATGAATCTTCTATGTTTATAAACAGAGAAGATTCATCATGACGGTCCATATTCCTTACAAAGAGAGCATTGATGGACTGGCTTTTTTACTTTTTTTAAATCGTTTTCGACATGTTCGTCTGAATCCGAAAGGGTACATCGATGACTGTAATTTTGCCAAGTCCGGTAGCGTCGTCCGGTGGCATTGACCTTCAGCGCTACCGAGGACGGGGGATGAATACAGGTGAATTGGAGTGGGCCCTCCCAGCCAGTCTGAAATGGCGGACGTGCCCGGGCACGTCGAGGCATCCCCTTATCCACCTCAGATTTTGGCTGAATATGAGGAGTGCTGGTCAGTCTGGGCATTTGGACCGGCTATGAGGAGGCTGGTTGGATGACATATTTGCATCCGGACACTGACCGGATAGCCCGCCCGGTCGTTTGGGACGGATATAGAAGACGCTCTAACCACAAGATGTGTCCAAACTGTGTTTTGTATCATGACTGATGCATTGTTTGCAGTTGAAGTGGATTTTCTCGCAGCCGTTCCGATTGCTTAGCAAGTATGTTTGCGAAGACATGGCCTGTGTAGACCACCAATGTAAAAAATCATGTTTTATCTGTCTTGATGAAGTCAGTGTTCTGATAGTCCGTGAGCTTCGATGAACATGGAGGATGTATCGCTCCGTATGCAGTTGTGCTACCATGTTTGTGTACTTCCTTTTTCCAAATGATGTATGTGTTACGAAAAAGACTTCCACCCTGCTTTATATATAAAGCAAACCGCCCAAGCAACAGAGAACAAAATAGTTCACATCACACACACACATACGAAAGTACGAGGGTTCTGCTGAGGGCACGACTCAACAAGCCCTAAAAGGAAAACAAAGAGACGATACACCCCAAGGGGAGCTAATCCGGCTCGGGTGGTGGCGGAGGTAGCGGAGGCACCAAGCAGAGGGCCATCTGGCGAAGAACGCCAATGAAGGAGTTGATGGCGTCCCGATCCTGTGGGTGGCTAAGCGGCCGCCAGAGCTACAAGTAACCACAAAGTTTGAAGCCCGCATCAGAAGCACATCGGAGAGGAATAGCTAGATCACAAGCTTATTGCGAACGGTCCATAGGGTCCAAGTTAGGACACCAATCTCAAGCCACCTAATGTGGCGAATGGGCCGGGGGGGAGGGGGGGCTGGATCTCGGCAACGAGATCGGGGAAGTTGGAGTGGCACCAATTCCCACCCATGGCCTCCCGGAAGCAGCTCTAAAGAAACTGGGCGGCGACGCATGCGAAGAAGATGTGGTTGGAATCCTCAGTCTGTTGACGTATAATGTGCTGCCTAGTTTCTTCCATCAGATCGGTTTTTTGGTTGCATTGGCTAGAGCAAGCACTTCTACATGGTATCGGAACCAAGAGGTCTGGAGTTCAAGACCCGGCTGGCGCAATTAAATTACAGCCCATTTTCGGTCTACATTTAGGCCTGAGGGAGCCACATGTGAGGGGAAGTGTTGACGTATAATATGTTACCTAGTCTCTTCCATCAGATCGGTCTTTTGGTTGCATTGGCTAGAGCAAGCACTTCTACACAGTCGTCCCACAGAGAGGGCACACACCATCGCCCATGCTATTCCGTTTGTGGACCTCCACGATGATGGATGCGTTTCAACTTCATGTGTTTGAGTTGTGTACTTCTTTGAGTGCAGAGACGAGGCATTAATGGCATATTTGGTTGCCCGGATAAGGCCCAACCAGGCCAGCTCGGTAAGGAAACTGGTTGATTAATTTTAAAGCACCTCCGAGCCAGGCCTAACGCCCGAATCAACAGTTTTGGAGAGCTAGGCCCGAACGATGCACAGCGAGCGCACATGGGATGCAAAGCTGTGTATGTGCTTCTTCTTCTACCTCCACTAAACTACTTCGTAATCTCCTTTCTTCCTTCTCCCTTATAATCAACGCAATGGTGCTTCGATTCAAGATAAACTCTACACGAATAAGATGTACATCGATATTACGGTTCTATTTAGGCGATCTATTTGTAGTTTCGTCGACCGTAAATGCTCAATTTTGTGTTCACATTTGAAGCAATTTTGAATGAATTTTGTCAGATTCGTCGCGCACGATCGACCGTTTGAAATTTCCTTTGGCCAGTAGCCTAATCTTGCACTTCCTCATGATATTCGTGTTGCAAGTTTCTTTTTCGAAGATTCTACTGCAGTGACGACGCCATTACGTGCATACTGTATTTCTTCTCCCCCGTCATCTACCTCAGCGCACCTTCACACGGACTTTCTCTGCGACGACAATGCTAGCAACTAGTTCGCCACGGCACCGGCAGGATTGCTCGCCCCGAGACTCAATGCTCGTCATGTTGGACGCGGCGCCGCGGTCACCGTCCACCGAGTCGTCCTGGTCTGACAGACACACTGCATTTCTCCTCCCCCATCCTCAGCCTCAACGCTAGCAACCAGTTCGCCACTGCGCCAGCAGGAAAGCTCGCTCGAGACTCCGAGCCCGTCGTGTCGGACATGGCGCCGCGGTAACCGTCCACCGCACTCGCGAGGCACGGTGTAACTGCGTGTGTTAAGTGTAAGTGTTAGCTCTTAATCATATGCTGCGTATACACCAAACACCATATAGTTTTATGAGCCGAGTCAATGCAGGCAACTACACGCTATGCCAAAATTACTCCCCTAATACGAGAGACCTAGATGGGGGCAACCAAACAATGTGCCTGTGTTAGTTTTTCGCCTGTATTTCCTCAGCCAGCCTCGGAATGAGTCGGGCTTCGTTGAGGCTGCACTGAAACAGCTGTCAAACACACCCCAAATATTTCTAAGGTTGCCCTTTAGATAACAGGGCCGGGGAACTAGCAGGGACCTCTCCCCTCCCCCAACAACATCATTAACTTAAGCTCAACAACGCTCGGCCCGCATTCCATTCCGCCACCGCTAACAAGAGCTTACAGAAAGTATTTATTTGTATTTTCGCGTATTTGTCTATTTTCTACGGGTAAAAGAATCTAGTGAGCAGCATATTTCGTGCAAATCAGAAAATGAAGAGTCCAACGTCGTTGTTGCCCGCCCCTGGTGCGCCGTGTTGAAAGCTTGAAACGGAAACACGGTACGACGACCGGCCAGTGGAACATTCCGACAAAGACCTATTATTATCCACAGCCCCCAAAACGATAGTAAACGCCAGTCCATCCCTCCATAGGAAATGGTTTGCCCTCCATGATTCGCACGGTTGACAGACCCTGGAGACTGGAGTCCGGCAAGTTGGACGAACCTGATCGACCGGGACCTAAACAGCGACATCCGTGGGCGGAGAGACGTGTCGACGATGAACCTGATCGATCGGGACCTAAACCCACCCACCCCATTTTCATACGGAGCTTTCGCCTCGCTTGGCTTCTTACGCACACGTCGCGCACAGCACGAGCTCTCTTCTCAGCCATGAATATATATCACCCTCACCCGCCACACCAACACTCTCAGTTTCAGGGCCATCAACACCACCACTGCACTGATACCCACCCCAGCAGCTACTTCCAGGAGGAAGTAGACAAAAAGAAGCACCCGGTGCCAGTCACCACTCGCCACCTATAGAATGTGCTTGGAGTTCGGCTCGTGCTTCAGCGGCCGCAGGCGGGACGACTACGGCGGAAATATGCCCTAGAGGCAATAATAAAGTTATTATTTATTTCCTCATATCATGGTAAATGTTTATTATTCATGCTAGAATTGTATTACCCGAAAACATTATACATGTGTGAATACATAGACAAACATAATGTCACTAGTATGCCTCTACTTGACTAGCTCATTAATCAAAGATGGTTATGTTTACTAACCATAGACATGTGTTGTCATTTGATTAACGGGATCACATTATTAGGAGAATGATGTGATTGACTTGACTCATTCCGTTAGCCTAGCACTTGATCGTTTATTATGTTGCTATTGCTTTCTTCATGACTTATACAAAAGTTCCTACAACTATGAGATTATGCAACTCCCGTTTACCGGAGGAACACTTTGTGTGCTACCAAACATCACAACGTAACTGGGTGATTATAAAGGAGCTCTACAGGTGTCTCCAAAGGTACATGTTGAGTTGGCGTATTTCGAGATTAGGTTTTGTCACTCCGATTGTCGGAGAGGTATCTCTGGGCCCTCTCGGTAATGCACATCACTATAAGCCTTGCAAGCAATATAGCTAATGAGTTAGTTACGAAATGATGCATTACATAACGAGTAAAGAGACTTGCCGATAACGAGATTGAACTAGGTATTGGATACCGACGATCAAATCTCGGGCAAGTAACATACCGGTGACAAAGGGAAGAACGTATGTTTTGACCGATAAAGATCTTCGTAGAATATGTAGGAGCCAATATGAGCATCCAGGTTCCGCTATTGGTTATTGACCGGAAACAGTTCTAGGTCATGTCTACATAGTTCTCGAACCCGTAGGGTCCGCACGCTTAACGTTACGATGACAGTTTTATTATGAGTTTATAAGTTTTGATGTACCGAAGGTTGTTCGGAGTCCCGAATGTGATCACGAACATGACGAGGAGTCTCAAAATGGTCGAGACATATAGATTGATATATTGGACGACTATATTCGAACACCGAAAGTGTTTCGGATGATTTCGGAGAAAACCGGAGTGCCGGAGGGCTTACCGGAACCCCCCGGGGAAGTATTGGGCCTTAGTGGGCCTGAGGGGAGAGAGAGGGCAGCAGCCCAGGAGGTGGCGTGCCCCCTCCCATGAGGAGTCCGAATTGGACTAGGGGAGGGGGCGCAGCTCCTCTTTCCCTCTCCCTCTCCCTCTCTTTCCTTCCCCCTTCCTCCTTCCTAGTTGGACTAGGAAAGGGGAGTCCTACTCCCACTAGGAGGAGGACTCCCCCCTCCTTGGCGCACCCCTAGGGTCGACCGGCCTCCCCCATTGCTCCTTTATATACGGGGGCAGGGGGCACCTCTAGACACACCAGTTGATCTTCATGATCGTTCCTTAGCCGTGCGCGGTGCCCCCCTCCACCATATTCCATCTCGGTCATATCGTAGCGGTGCTTAGGCGAAGCCCTGCGTTGGTAGAACATCATCATCGTCACGACACCGTCGTGCTGACGGAACTCATCCCCGACACCCTGCTGGATCGGAGTCCGGAGATCGTCATCGAGCTGAACGTGTGCTGAACTCGGAGGTGCCGTACGTTCGGTACTTGGATCGGTCGGATCGTGAAGACATACGACTACATCAACCGCGTTGTCATAACGCTTCCGCTTTCGGTCTACGAGGGTACGTGGACAACACTCTCCCCTCCTATTGCTATGCATCACCATGATCTTGCGTGTGCGTAGGAAAATTTTGAAATTACTACGTTCCCCAACACAAGCTAGGACACCAATCTCAAGCCACCTAATATGGCGATTGGACCGGGAGGAGGCCTGGATCTCGTCGAAGAGATCCGGGAAGTTGGAGTGGCACCAGTTCCCACCCACGGCCTCCCGGAAGCAGCTCCAAAGAAACTGGGTTGCAACGCATGTGAAGAAGATGTTGTTGTAATCCTCAGATATCCCATAGAGAGGGCACAGACCATCGCCCGGGCCATTCCGTCTGCGGACCTCCACGATGATGTATGTGTTTCAACTTCACGTGTTTGAGTTGTGTACTTGAGTACAGAGATGAGGCATTATTGGTGTGTTTGGTTGCCCGTATAAGGCCCAACCAGGCCAGCTAGGTAAGGAAACGGGTTGATAAGTTGCCTGCATATACTATTCGGCGTGCATGGCATAAATTTTAAAGCACCTCCGAGCCAGTCCCAACGCCTGAATCGGCAGTTTTGGAGAGCTAGGCCCGAGCAATGCACAGCGAGCACACATGTGTGGGCCCCTTGCACGAGGATGCAAGCTGTGTACGTGTTTCTTCTTTTGCCTCCACTAAACTACTTCCTAATCTCCTTTCTTTCTTCTCCTTTCTAATCAACACAACGGTGCTTCGATTCAAGATAAGCTCTACATGAGAAAGATGCACATCGATGTTACGGTTTCATTCAGGGGATTTGTTCGTAGTTTCGTCGACCGTAAATGCTCAATTTTGTGTTCACATTAGAAGCTATTTTGGATGAATTTTGTCAGATTCGTCGCGCACGATCGACCGTTTGAAAATTCCTTTGGCCAATAGCCTAATCTTGCAGTTCCTCGTGATATTCATGTTGCAAGTTTCTTTTTCAAGATCCTACCGCGGTGACGATGCATTACGCGCATATTGCATTTCTTCTCCCCCGTCATATGCCTTAGCGCTCCTCCACACGGACTTTGTCTGCGACGACGACGCTAGCAACTAGTGTGCCGTGGCATCGGCAGGATTGCTCGTCGGAGAGGCCGAGACTCCATGCTCGTCATGTCGGACGCGGCGTCATGGTCACCATCCACCGCAGTCGTCCTGGTCTGACACACACTGCATTTCTTCTCCCCTGTCCTCTGCCTCTACGCTCCTCTGCGTGGACTTTCTCAGCGGTGGCGACGCGACGCTAGCAACCAGTTCACCGTTGCGCCAGCAGGAACGCTCGCCCGAGACTCCGTGCCCGTCGTGTCGGACGTGGCGCCGCGGGAGCCGTCCACCGCAGTCGCGAGGCACGGTGTAACTGCGTGTGTTAAGTGTAAGTGTTAACTCTTAATCCTATGTTGCGTATACAACCAAACACCATGTAATTTCATGAGCCGAGCCAATGCAGGAAAATAAACACTGTGCCAAAATTACTCCCCTAACACGAGAGACCTAGATGCGGGCAACCAAACAATGTGCATGTGTTAGTTTTTCGCCTGTATTTCCTCAACCAGCCTCCGATGAGTATGAGTCAGGCTTCGTTGAGCCAGGCTGCATTGAAACGGTTGTCAAACACACCCTAAACATTTCTAAGGTTGCCTTTTACTCCCGCTGTTCCAAAATAGATGACCCAACTTTATACTAACTCTCCGTTCCAAAATAGATGACCCACTTTGAGTAGATAACAGGACCGGGGAACTAACAGGGACCTCTCCCCTCCCCCAACAACATCATTAACTTAAGCTTAACAACACTCGGCCCGCATTCGATTCCGCCACCAGTAACAAATGCTTACAGAAAGTATTTATTTGTATTTTCACGCAAAATTGTCTATTTTCTACGCGTAAAAGAATCTAGTGAGCAGCATATTTCGTGCAAATCAGTTAATGAAGAGTCCAACGTCGTTGTTGCCTGCCCCAGGCGCGCCGTGTTGAAAGCTTGAAACGGAAACACGGTACGCCGACCGGCCAGTCCAACATTCCAACAAGAACTATTATTATCCGCAGCCCCCAAAACGATAGTAAACGCCAGTCCATCCTTTCCTTTCCTCCAGAGGAAACGATTTGCCCTCCCTCCATGGTTCGCACGGTTGACCGGCCCTGGAGACCGGAGTCCGGCAAGTTGGACGAAACTGATTGATCAGGACCCCTAAACAGACACATCAGAGGATGATCTCGACGTGTCGACGATGAGCCTGATCGATCCGGACCTAAACCCACCCACCCCTTTTCATACGGAGCTTTCACCTCGCTTGGCTTCGTACGCACACGTCGCGTCCAGCACGAGCTCTCTTCTCGGCCCCGAGTATAATATATCACCCACCACACCAACACTGCCATCAACACCACCGCTGATACCCACCCCAGCAGCTACTTCCAGGATAGTGCTTGCAGCTTCCCACTACCACCAGTAGCCCCCCAGCAGCCAGCACACACGAGCAAACAAAAAGAAGCACCCAGCGCCAGTCACCACCCGCAACCAAAAATGTGCCTGGAGTTCGGCTCGTGCTTTGGCGGCCGCAGGCGGGACGACTACGGCGGCCGCGCCCGCAGCAGAGGCGGCGGCTACTGGTCCGCGCCAGTGCCGTCACCGGTGTACCAACAGGAACAGCCGCCCGCCGTCGTCCACGATGCCTACCACGACGGCGCGCCAAAAGCCGACCACGCCGCCTACTTGCAAGACAAGGCTGGCACCGAGACGCCGCCGAGGCACCCCGTGTGGCACCACAATAAGGTCGGCGACGACACCGGCAACCGCGCCTACACGGCGCGCCACCACGAGGCTGCTGCGGCCGATCACAGGGACAACAACGCCGCCATGGATTGCCACCACCACCACCCTCGTCAGGTACTGGCTAGTCGTTAGGATTGGCTGGCATAGCATGGTGGCACTTCATCCCATCAACCCCTCCCTCTCTTTTCACTCTGTTTTGTGGTGTTTTCACTGTGTGGTGTGGTGTTTTCACTGTGTGGTGAAAGAAAGCATTGCCGAATCTCAGATATTCTCTGTTTTCACTGTGTGGTGTTTTCCCCTTTCACTTTCCTCACAAACATTGTGAATCACTGAGCAGCAGGAAAGATGTTTATTGCTTGTTGGCAGATCATCCATTGCTTGGAACAGAGCTCGGCGAAATCTTGCACCGAATCAGCATATTTGCTGAACATACCAGCTGCTAAAACCATATATAGACTAGTACTCCCTCCGTCTCAAAATAAGTCACTCAACTTTGTACTAGCTTTAGTACAAAATTAATACAAGGTCGAGTCATTTATTTTGGGACAGAGGGAGTATTATTTACCCGACAGTTCTCCAAAAAGAAGAGCTGTTCACTTATTATGTTTCATCACTGGTGTGACATAATCAGTAACACACATCTTATGTCACGGAATGCGCGAGGAAGTCGCCCATATGTGCATGCATTGAAATTTTGACAACAAGATGAGGTTAAAGCAGATACCCCATAGACAAAGCTTCTGCCAGCAAATCAGAGAATAAAGTGACAGATGTAAACTCACTCTGTTTTTCTAGGTAATGAACAACTCGCTCTATCTTGGAAGTTTTCAAAGAAACAAAAAAGAATGTCCTTTAAACAAAAAGGACCCTACCTTCTTGCACTTCGCTTTCTTTTCAGTTTGCTTTCCACAACTCTATCATGTTAACACCGGCAGTTTTAGTTCTTAGAAAAGGAAAGTGCAGATCTACCCATGAATCATATTTTCGATAGCATTTTCATTTCTATGCATATACCTGTGCTGGTCCAGTAGCACACCCTGAAAGTTAATCGACTTTCTTCCAATTATTCCTTCAGCCTCTTGCCCCGTGCTGAAGAGGAACCAGAGCATATCGAAAGTTACCTAGATGGTAAGAACTTACCTTACTTATGGCGACCGCATCAGATTAAACAAGGGACACTTCCTTTTCTTCCGTGGTCTGCGCTCTTGAAAGAAAAGTAAAAAAACGAAAGTGGAAGAATCCGCTCGCAATCTAGTTGTTTTCACTGCTGTTAAAGTGCCAATCATGCCACCTGAAATGGCATTATTGTACCCGCAAAAAAAAGACATTATTGGTTTCTGGCTAAAGACACGCATTGGGATGCTCAGTGCACTTCTACCGAAGAAGCGAATACCGCTTTGTTGAAACCTATAAAATACAGATACCGAAGCGCGTAGCTTTTTCGGGTGTGCGTGCGACAGAAGCATATTTAACAACACTTAGGAATGTTTTCAGCAAGATTAACATAACACAGAATCACAGAGCTGGCAGCGGTCGCCCTCATGGTGTAAAGCAGAGATTTCAGGGATCTGCTGCCTTTTGCCTCTAGCTCAACAACTAAGATCATTGATCCGTGTCGATCTCTTCTTCCCAGCTTGGAATAAGACCAAGGACGGGGAATAAATACAGTCAGTCAGTATAAGTTTGCGCCTTTTGCCTATGAATTGATAGATACAGAGCCACTGGACCACTAGCTACTCTGGGCGGTGGTGCAACCTGATAGATAATGTTCAATGGCTCTAGATATGCTTGTCATTATCATTGCTCAGTTGTGCTTGTTTAACAGCGGAATAAGTTCGTACTCAGTACTTCCACCAGCCACTCACACGGTCTACGACGTTAACACATGATTTAGATACAACAGGTGGCCCTAGAACAACTAGGTCAGAATATACTGAGCGAGTGACTTTTGTACACAAACATGAGGGGGAGATAGCACATATCTAGTTCTAAACTCCTAATACTTGCTTAGTGCACACATAAAAAAGTTTTTAACGCATGCTTACTGTACAAGGTATGCTAGTCGGTTCCACAGAGGGGTGAGTTACACACTTCCAGATTCCAAATCATTTCTTGATCTCCCGTTATGGTGTTGGCCGGTCAATCCGATATGATGCTCACCTGCAGACTGCTGGTTTTGTGCATTATTTGAATTGTGCACCTCAAGCTCTTCCAGCATGTGGAAGTACGCATAGGGACCCCAACCTTGTAGGCAAAAAAGAGATTGTCAGTTCAAACAGAAAAAAATACAATATCAAATGATATATTGATAATACCTAAACAAGAAACTGAACTAATAGCAGAAGAAATTTGCATTATTTTTGTGGAGATTGAACAACCTTGATGGTGATATGGAGGAGGAAAGAAGTGCAGATAGCACAGCACTGCCATGATATATCCTGAAATGCATCGATTAAACATGGTTACTGAAGGCCACAGGATGCCATGCATTTGTGAAGAGAGTGGGGAAGAAGCACAAACCAATCAGGCCACCGACAAGCACATCCTCCCAGTGGTGCCGATAGTTGTCTATTCTAGAAACCCCAACAAGCGAAGCAAGAAGAAGAGGAAGAATCACGATGCAAAGTTTTGCCACATGACCTTTGCGATCAAACGCCTTAATTTTGCCAGATAAGTATAGTGACAAAAATCCAAGTCCAGCAAAAGACCCTGCAATGCAAATTCTGTTAAATACTGACTGTGCATGCAGTATGACCGTAGTGCAACTCTATTTTGGAGGAAACAATGGAAGTGATATGATTATTCACAGTATCAACTTGAGATAACTACATAATATAAAGCATCGGTATCCAGACTATCAAGTCAAGTCCAAGTTTATAGCACTAAAAAAGAAAGAGATAAGCTAGTAAAATTTAAGCTACAATAGGTATGCAGCAATTGTTGACAATTTAACTCAGAGAGCTCTATCCATCAACATCGCATCTAGTGTAGACATGCACGTAAGGGTACAAACTTACACGACGTGTGTCCACTAGGAAAACTCTTGCGCCCATCAGTTAAGAAACCTTTCTCGCCATGGCAAATCACACCACCTGTCACTTGATCATATACCTGAGACAGCAAGCCAGTAAAGTGCCATGTTAATTTTACCTAGCAATGAGGCATGCCAATGCTTTAAAGTATGGAACTATACGGACATACAGAAGTCGGAAAATTCATACCTGCCTTCCATCAGGAAAACACCGCCAAAAGAAGTCTGGCCTTGGTCTCCCTACTGCAGTCTTTATCACATCAGTGAACGCGGCAGTGATCAGCACAGCGAAAATAACACCTGCATTTTCCATGCATGAATGTGTCACTCAGTATTCATAAACCAGATCTAAGTGCAGAGAAGAACAGAATCATCAGATGAAAACATAAACAGAATCAATCACCTAGCGTTGCGTGGTGAAGGTCATAGACGTCCCTTCTAGCAACATACACCGCTACGAAAACAAGCACTGGACACAGCATAGAGATTACCTGTTAAGAGGTCCAATACCCAATATCAGAGATGGGAGAGTATAAGATTACATCTGGCTATGAAATTGTAGAGGTTCAGAAACGTACAGGAACAGCCCATGCTGGCACAGTACTCTGTTTCACCGGGTACCTAATATCAGCCATCATATCCTTCCCAACGAACCGATTAAACGGCGGAGCATAATGCAAGACGACCACGGCCGCAGCTAGGAGCGTAAGAACGACCCAGTCATAAGTGTGCTTTCTGGCCAGTCCATATCCGTGCGTCTGAACCGTGTGCTGAACCTGCTGCATCCTATCCTGCTGGACAGAAACCGGTGTGCCAAGAACCTCAGTGGTCTGTGAGCAGTTCTGCTATAAGAAAATATATAAATGGCGAATATCAGCAGGCAGCAGCTCTCTCAACGTAAGCAAACTGCGCCATGGTGCAAATCCGACTGAAGAAGCTGGCTGCATCCTTGAATGGATTATCAGAATATGCTAGGCCTGCTAGTATTGTTCTCGTTCTTATGGCAACATCATCATGTCCCGACGAAATATGTCTCGAGTAGCTACAGTACCACACAAAAATGTACAGGATCTAGGTTGCAATGGAGCAGTAATACTCCATAGTCTAAATACAAGCAGTAATTCAGACGCAGTAGCAGGCTTTCTGAATGGATAAATAAAACCTCACCGACTATATTATCCGCGATGAAAAGAACTCGTCAATTTAGATGGCGCGCGCAACTACAACTTACTGAACTCATAGAGCACGCACAGCACAATCCCCAGCTGGGCAATCTTTGCCGAGCAATACTAGAGCAGAGATCCAATGTAGAGCTGTACTATTATGCGGGCAATGCAATGCAGAGTTGTGTGGCATAGAATATATAAATAGCAGAGTTGGATCCTTGGTCTCACCGTGTTGCCTCCACCACGCATCGAAGACCGCGAGACGAAGCAGGACAGCCCGCAGACCTGTATTTACGCCGTAGGCAGGCAGGAAATGCTCGGAAATTCCCCTGAAGCAGCCAAGGCAAGCAGGAAGGCATCAGTTTAAGCAGTAGCACGGTTATTTCACTGCATTTCCGTTCGCATCACGGAGCACCGGAACTGAATCTGGACAGGAAAGTGCGACAGTGACGCTGTCGATTCACGGATGGATGGCTTAAAACCCCAGCGCAGGGGAGCCGGGGCTGCTAAACCCTCCTCGTCTCAGAACAAGAAACCGAAAATAGATGAAATAAAACACAGATGCGGTGGGGGATCAAAACCCTAGAACACAAAATGGCGTGATTTTATTTAGGACGGAAAAAAGAAAGGAATTTGGGGAGCGGTGCGCGTCACCTCAGAATTAAACCCTTGCGGGTGGAGAGGGTGGCGATGGAACGGAGGCCGGGATGGATCCGGAGATTTTCGCCGCCGACGAGGGGGGAGGGAGAGCGGTGGAGAAGGCTGGGGAGGGAAGGGGGTGCCGGAGCAGGAGTTGTGGTTGGGTGCCACGGGAGGGCGGTGGCGTCTGCCGTGCCGCGACACGTGCGGGTACGCCGGAACGAGGACGGACCACACCGCCGCCGCTCTTGTCCGCTTTTTTCTTTCTATTTTTGCTGATGGGCTGGGCCTTGGAGTTCTTTTTCTTTCTGAGAAAAGATGGGCCTTAGAGTTGGCAGGTTCAGTCCGCAAGAAATGAAGTCAGATACTGGATATGCTTTTGTTCCAGGAAGGCTAATTACAGATAACATTATTTGTGCATATGAGTGCTTACACTTTATGAAGAGGAGCAGGGCAAAATCCAACAGCTTCTGTGCGCTGAAGCTGGACATGATGAAAGCCTACGACAGATTAGAGTGGCCGTACCTCCGAGCAATGATGGAGAAATTGGGCTTTGCACAAAGTTGGATTCAGATAGTGATGGATATGGTACAATCAGTATCTTTTTCAGTTCTATTCAATGGTGAGAAACTGGAACATTTCACACCCACAAGAGGCATCCGACAGGGAGATCCTATCTCCCCTTACCTTTTCTTGATTGCAGCAGAGGGCCTTTCGTGCCTGTTAAAATCTAACTCTCAGTCGTCGGGTTTGGAAGGGATCAAGGTGGCACCATCAGCTCCGTCTGTAAACCACCTCCTTTTTGCTGATGATAGCCTGCTGCTTTTTAAGTCAAGTGTTGAGGGCGCGACAATGGTTTCAAACCTATTGGATGTGTATTGCAAGGCTTCTGGACAGCGGATAAACAATGATAAATCTTCAATTTTCTTCAGCAAAGGATGCCCCCAAGTGGTAAGGGACGATGTTAAACTGATGTCAATGTTCACAATGAGTCTTTGAGCGACAGGTATTTGGGAATGCCCACTGATGTAGGGCAATCTAAGATGGGTACTTTCAAGTACTTAAGAGACAGGGTATGGGAAAAGGTTCGAGGGTGGATGGAGAAATTACTCTCAGCTGCAGGGAAGGAAGTGTTGATAAAATCCGTGGCACAGGCTATCCCAGTATACTCAATGGCTTGCTTCAGATTACCAAGGGGCTTGTGTGAGAACATCACTTCAATAATCAGACAGTTTTGGTGGGGGAGTAAACAAGGCAGAAGAAAACCTGCCTGGGTTTCTTGGGACGTTATGACAAAGCCAAAATACCTAGGTGGCATGAGTTTTAGAGATATTGAGGTTTTCAATCTCGCTCTACTAGCTCGACAGCCATGGAGACTCATGGATGATCCTACATCGCTTAGTGCAAAATTGCTTAAAGCTGCTTACTATCCAGTGAGTAGTTTCATGGAAGCCGAGCTGGGCAACCACCCTTCGCAAATATGGCGGGCGGTGATTGATGGAAGAGAAGTCTTGAAACAGGGCTTAATCCGAAGAGTTGGAAACGGGAGATCAACAGATATTTGGAACACCAACTGGATTCCAAGAACTGGCCCCATGAGACCAATTACTTCCATCTCAGCTAATCCTCCGAGGTTAGTGTCAGAGTTGATTGATCCCACATCTGCTTCATGGAGAGAGGGTCTCATCAGGGGTACTTTTTTACCGTTTGACGTGGACTCAATTTTGGCGATTCCCTTGTGCACAAAATCTATTGAGGACTTTTGGGCATGGTCCGGCGAAAGGAGTGGCAAATTCACGGTGAGGTCAGCATACAGGATGGTGATGAACACAAAGCATCATCGTGAGAATTGGTTGGATGGAGCTGGTGGAGTTTCGGATATTAACACACAGAATAACGAGTGGACAAGCCTATGGCATATCAAGGTGCCTTCGAAGCTTAAGGTGTTTTTGTGGAGACTAGCTCAACACTCGATCCCGTCGATGGACGTTCTGCACCGCCGCAACATGTCTACCACCACACGCTGCGCCCTGTGTGGTTGTGACGATTCATGGAAACATGCCCTGCTGGAGTGCACTATGTCTAGATGCATTTGGTCTTTGGCTGATCCCTGTCAGGTGGAGCATATGAGCCAGAATGCGGACATGAATGCAAGGAATTGGATCTTCGCCATGCATGAAGTTCTTTCGCAGGAGGAGTTTGTGATCATGGTGGTACTCTATGGGCTGTCTGGAAATCTAGGCGAAAGGCGATTTATGAGGATATATTTGAGAGCCCTCAATCCACTCATCATTTTATCTAGGCCTATATGAATGATCTTCGGTCAATACAGCAAGATAGAAGTATAGTACGGCCGAGGAAGGGAGGAGCACGGCCAAGGACAACACAGTGGATTCACCCACCAGGAACAATGTGCAAGATCAATGTAGACGGTGCTGTTTCTAAGAATCAGAAGAGAGGAACTGCAACGGCAATATGCAGAGACCACACTGGTAATTTCCTTGGGGCTTTGGCCATACTTGTGCGGGGTGTGTACGACCCACCGACGCTAGAAGCACTTGCTGTTCGGGAGGCTCTAGCCCTGGCCAAAGATCTGAACTTGCAGAATCTACACATTGCATCAGACTGTAAAGTGGTGATTGAGGACATGAAGGAGCAAAACCCAGCTGGTTATGGTGCAATTCTACATGAAATAACTGACCTTGCGAATGGTTTCGTAGAGTGTAATTTTGTTCATGAGTATAGAAGCTCGAACTTCGAGTCTCACAATCTAGCGAAGCATGCTTTAAAGTTAGGGGTGGGCCGCCATGTTTGGTTAGGACACCCCGGTAATCTCGTTTTTGTCCCTGTAAACATTTATCAGGATAAATAAAGCTTCACGTGATTGTCTCAAAAAAAAAGATACTGGATATGCATGTGCTCCGGTCCTACTCCTACAAGTTGCCACGTCCCACGCCCACGCATACACGTACGCAGCCGTACGAAACGGTCCTGCCATCGCGTGCCGATCCACCTCGGCGGAACAGTGCCACACGTACCTATCCGACGTGGCGCCCAGTGTCCACACCACTCCAAACTATCTAGCTGGACGAATCACCGTCTCTCGATCATCATAGAATAGTGGGGAGGATGACTGGATGAGTCACCGCAAGGACGAGCTTGTCGGAGGACACACACCGGGAACGAGCGCTTTCCCTGTAGGATCCACGTACACCTCGCCTCACCGCCCACTGCATGCATGATTGCCTCCAACCTGCTGTTCGATTGCTCTTCAATTTGTTCATAAACAACTTGCAATTTGTTCTTTACGTACCTCATCCAGGGCAGATAATACTCTAGTCGAGCGTGATTTATGGAGTTCGCGGGATAGCTAGTTAAAGCTTCCATGTCACGGTTAGGTGTTAGGTTGTCATCGTCCTGATCGAGCATCCAAAACAGCGGTCTCTTTCGTCGACATACAGACGCCGCTAGCTAGATTAAGTGATCTACTACAAGGTTCAATCATGGAAGATGCTCCAAGCTTGCAACAGTCGATAGGAGCGAATTATATGTATTTAGTATAGTACAATATGGACGAGCTTGCGCGGCCGGTGGGGGAGACGAAAAGGTATGCCTGTACATCTGGCTCTCATGATCCCATATGAAAACAAACTAATTTACAATCTTAATCCACTCCATGTCAACGTCGTACACACTAGTTATTAACTAGTGATTGGTAACAGGTCAACCACTGTGCCGTAGCGCAACCAAGCCTATAATGCATGGCGTAGTGCAATCAAAACTATAATATGCATGGTAAGTTACTACTGTATGTTAGTATCTCATTACAAGAAACAACAATTGCATTGGAACAATTGTTGTTCTACTCCTGCTTACAAGCGTGTGTTGCGTGTATGGTGGCAAGGGAAAGAAGGCGGCCTTGCTCGTGTTGTGCTGGCGGCGGAGGCCCCAACTTTCCCTGCGCACGGTGCCCCTGTTGCTCGGCAGATATTACCTCAAAGTAGACCTTATATTACTGCAACTCAAAATAAAGGAGAAGCTTTCAGCACAATTTGCATGTTGGATAGATAATAACTTTTAAAGAATGAACAGAATAACCAGAGCAGGAATTGGTTAATTAGGGGATCTCTCATTTTGTTTTCACTCTATTTGCCCCCCCCCCCCCAATATATAATGAAAATACACCTAGAACTATTGTTCTACGGTTTGCGACTCAAAAGCAATTTTAAACGTGTGCCGGCCTATATCTAAAGCGATTGAGACCTTTCTATTATCTAAAATTATTCCAAAATTATTCCGAAATTGCACTTTGAGTTTATATTTCACTAAACTGAAATGAAAGCGTTTAGAAATCAGACTTAGCAGATTAAAAACCAAACCTGTCAACTTAGCATTAGCAAAACCGGCGGCCTTTTTGTTCTCCAAAAGAAGAAAAGGAACGGCATGCATGGTTTGCCAAAAATATACATGCATGAGCACATTAATTACTTCCTGTCCACTTGTCAAAATGCAAGGGTTCCGGTACACCAAACCAAAAACTGATATAATTTTTGATCATGCTATAGTTGATCTCGTTGGTTAAATTTATGGTCAAAGTTAAATCTCAAGAAACGTGGACACATTATATTTTGAAATGGAGGGAGTATATTGTGATCATTCACGTAACCATGCCACATTGGTTTTACCTACCTCGCATCGCATGGCCGGGCAGGATTCCTGTTAGACACTGGAGTGGCAATAGTCTAAGTGACACGGTTTGTCTTGGAGCATCAAGTCTTGGTTAATTTCGTTTGGGCAGTGGTCTATGGATCTGGATATAATTTTAATTATTTTTAGTGTTCGTTCTACTATCATGATTGAAGATGAATAAATCAAAAGTTTTTCATGCAAACAAAAAAAGTGATCATGGAAACTCGCCCCCCAGCGATCTCTCTCCACCGGCCGCGCCCACCCGAGGCCGACGCCACGGTGTCGGTGGATCGTCAGACGAGATCCCAAACGGAATGGATGGGAACGGACGACGCGGTCGGCTGTTGGATGCGACGTTGCTCTTTCCCCTGGTTGGCGACTTGTTGGCCAGTCCCGTGCACCGCACTCCCGACCGATACCTGGTTGCCTACGCGGCCCGGCTGGTCGCTTCACAGCAGATGGAGGAGAGACCCATGATCTGCTATAAGAATAAGAAAAACATCAATAAAAACCCCCAAAAGAGGCATGATTCCATCAAAGCACATCTTCCATCCCCTTTTAAGTTTTCTAAACGCTCTCGAACCACTTAATCAAACAACATCAAATTTGACAGAGAAAAAGACACATGAGGTCTAGATATACCCTAAAAATTGCAGCTAAATCGGATATCGTTTGCCTACCAAATATATTTGTCTAGCAAACCTACGATGTGTTAAAACTGCAATATACTCGCAAATCATATGTTCCACTGATTCAATCCTCAAACCAGATAACCTGATCCAAGTACTCAAAGCAAGGAACGGCCAAGTTTGGTGCCAATCCACGAACGTTTCAGTCTCCAACCACCAGCTTGAATATTATCTAGTCAGATCCCACAAATCCAGACAGGATCACACTCCTTCACTTTCCTCTCTTCTTGTATGTTGTGTTCTTGTTGCGTGCTCTGTCACTCTCTCCCGAATTTCACAATACCATGCACCAGTCCCATGCACCATGGTACAGGGGTGGAGTGGCTAGAGCTTTGTTCTTCTATTCCCTTCATTAGGAAGTACTCCCAACCATTAGATACAACAAAATCAATGACTCACATGTCTTGGACTTTTGGGATGATGCTGACTGCCAACACACCTCCATGTGGAAGAACTTAGCCCAACCATCTCGACATGTTTTTTATAACTTCCTGGCGCCTCCGGTTCCTACTCACAAGTCCAAGAAGATATCTCATCTCAACATTTCCAGTAACTAGCTAGACGAATATTTTTGGTTGATGAGATGGGAAGATTAGAAGTGATACAGATTGTGACCTCGAAATATACATGATAGTAGGGTTTTATTCAACTTGTGTTTGCATGCATATTTGTGTGAGACAAGAGTGTAGACTTGAGAGAGAAGGGGGTGAACGATGCTCCTTTTAACAATGGTGGAGGTAGTATTCCGTATGCGATCCTAAATATAATATCAGCTTCATTTATTCGGACATATGACATTTTATTTCATTGACCTAGGGTAGCTAGACTCATGTAGCATTGAAGCTATAAGCATAAGAAAATCCAATTACAAAGGGGAAAAACACATGCATGGGTTTACTTGGTTCATACACGACATTATAGCTTCCCCACAAAATAAAAAAAGATAATATAGCTTACGATTTCAAGATGCTAGTTCATTTTTTGTAGAAAATGTTAGGATAGTTACCCTATTGCATGAAAGGACATAAATTGGATAAAGAAATGATTCTCGTATAAATAAGGTGGTTGACACATGCATGCATTTATATATGAGATTTGAAAGGTAACTGGACACCTACGCAACATTGGCATTATTATTGTTAAATAAGATAAACTACTCCCTTCATCCATAATATAAGATATTATTACATATAATATGTGAGTATATTGGATATAAAACATCTTATATTATTGGACAGACGGAGTATAACATAAGCATCGCTTAAGTTTCGAGAGTGCAGTGGGTGCAGTAGCATGTCATGAGAACACACTCATCTACCAATTAATGCATTGGTCAAGTTCATGATTGTGGAAACGCACCTTGGGGCATGTTGATACATCTCAAATGTATCGACATTTTATTAATTTATTATGCTATTATAATGTCATTTTTAATACTTCTATAGTAATTTCTATACTTTTTCTAGATTAACCTATTAATTTTGCGCCCGGAACCAGTTGTTGTTTTCCGCATATTTTTGACTTTTTGGAAAATCAAATCTATGGGGGTCCAAATACAACGAGGATTTTTGATGACTTTTTTCTAGGACTAGAAGATTCTAGAAAACACTGGAGGGGACGAGGCCCCCATGCGGCCTGATGGTGTGGCCATGGGCCACCCGCTTTGTGGTAGCCGTGTGAGCCCCTTGGCCACCGCCTTACGTCAATTCCTTCGTCTACAAATCACATATTTTGCGAAACCATCCATACCAATTTTCTTTAAAGAAAACGTTGCACAATTTTTGTTCCGAGGAGATCCAATCCGGAGGCATGTGCCGACACCTTGCCAGAGGGGGAATCCATCACTGGAGTCATCTTCATCAACCTTGTTGCCACCATAACCATGTGTGAGTAGTTTTCTTAGGATCTTAGGGGGTCATAGTAGTACCTCGATGGCATCTACTCTCCCTTGTGATTCAATACAAAGTTTCCGTAAGCTGCCACACATAATCAGGATTCATATGATGTAATTGGTGGTTGTGTTTGTCGGGATATGATGAATGACACTTTATGATAAGATTGTTCATTGAATATATTGAGTCTTTTGAAGTGTATTTGCTGCATAATTAAGTAGTATTGTACGCTCTCTAATCTATTTGTCTTCTTTGGCAAGGATTGATTGGTAGTTCCTCAGAAGGAGTTGTGCATTGTAGTGGGTTCAATCTTGCGTTACTTCCATCCCACTGACACAAAGGGTGCGAACACGTATTATACAATTGCTACTAAGGATAAAATGATGGTTTCTTTATTACACATGGATTATAGTTTTACTATCAACATTATTTCATCATGCTTATTGCAATGCTCTTTTTGTTATAAGCTTAACACTTTGAGACGTAGGTTGGATATCTGTCTGGAGTGGAGTATTAGTTGTAGATGCAGAAAAACCTTCGAAGATGAATGATTTGCGACAGGAGCACCCATGCATAATGGCATTCTTATCGACTGAATTTCATCAGCACTTCCTTCCGACTAATTTAGTCTAGAAGCATTTCCTTCAGATTGTTCATGAGAGAAATATTCTTCTTCATGAGAAGAATCTAATGTGGCTTTCCTCTTTCTCTGGGTGACAACTTGAACTGTTTCAAAGAACTAGAATGCACTGGATCATGATGCTTCATGGAGTGGCCATCCTTAGAGGCAGGCTCACACTGCCTTTTCTTCTCAAGGTCACCTTTTGTCAGTTCAATGTTTTTCTCTTCCCGAGCCTAATCTTTTAGAGATTTCTTGGCTCTCTTGTTAGCAGCTTTCTTCCTTTTTTTTCTCCCGGGGATAATCATCAAGTGTCAGGAGAGAGGAGGGCCGACATCACTGGGAACATGCAAAGGCCACTTTTGTGGTTCCCCTTCCTTCAGACATCCTCGTGCGATGCAATCTTCCCACAAAGGAATGAAAGCCAATCTCATAGCATAGTTGCCGTGGATCCTCTAATAGTTGAACCATTTATTAGCCAAATGACGAATGATCCTTTGAAGCCGATTAATTCTCTGATTGGAAGTGTCCCCTTTGATAGTCTTCTAATCTTGGGGGTGATACATTTCGGCAGTGGTACCGGTTTCAAGCCTTGTCCACCTCTTCTAGGACGATCTTCTAAAAGAATCTCTTGTTCATCATTTCCCTTCAGCTTTTTCTTCAGAGGCTTCGAAACATTAGCAATTCCACACATTCTTTTCTGCCCTTTCTCTAGAGAGATCTGTGGCAGAAGGTTCATAGATTTAACCTCACAATCAACTTGATCAGAGGGACCCGAAACCCTAATTTTCCTGTGAAAAAGAATTAAGATGTGAGGGAAATAAATATGGGGTCATCAGTACGCACAACAAATTTTGATGAAAATCAATTTCCTGGAAGAATTGATCAGCAGCTTAAGAGTTATCTTGAATGAGAAATATCTTTGAAAGATTTCATGCTAGTAAGTTCCGAGAGAAATCTACTAAGATGAAATCTATCTATTTTTTTCATCTGAGAGAAAACACAAAGTCTGGATCTATTCAGATGTCAACGAGGAACAACTACAAACCATGCACCATAAAACATATTCTCTTCTAAGATCTACCAAGATGGTTAAAACAAGAGAAAATGGCGCTGAGAAACTCGTATTAAGAACACAGTGAGAAATAGGAGTTCGGACCTTCGTACCTTAAATTGGTGGTGGATATCAACTATGGCGACAAGGAGAGGAAGATTTACCGCGTCGGCATAGAGGAAAAATCCCAACCGTCACAAGAGAAAATATACGGTTCACAGTCATTAGTACCTTCACATTCAACGCTCGGGATTTGATGGCGGTCGTGCATGGGCACATGGCAACCGAAAGAGTGGTTTCTCCTTAGTTGGGCAGGAGATCCAAAATTTGGAGGGATTTTGCTAAATTAGAATTTACCTACAGAACGCATTTCCCTCGTATCCAAGGGTGCCAGAGAAAAAATTGTTCAAAATTATGTACTCACGAGAGAGTGGCGGATCAGTAACGACGCATCGCCGTCGCCGTCCATGGTTTGCTAAGCGTGGACGCTATCGATAGGTCAACCGGACGTGACGTGCCCTGACCAAAAGGAAAAAAAAGGAGGAGTATATGATGCATCCTGTGATTAGGTGTTTGTTTCAGGATCTTCCGCAAAAAAAAAAAGGTGTTTGTTGAGGATGACAGGGGATGTAACGAGCGCTCGTGATTTGGCCGCAGCAACTTCAACAGAGTTATCTTTCTTTCTTTCTTTGCCGTTACTGATCGGCCGATCGATCGTGCTCGCCACAACCGCAACTAGATCATGGGTCTCTCTCGCTCTCCTCTACCTGGGGCGCAGCCAGCCGGCCCGCGTAGGCAATCAGGCATCCACCAACCAGGGGAAAGAGCACGCACCGTGGTGGTGTCGGCCTGGGTCGGGAGGGATCGCCGGAGGCCGAGCTTACATGCGGCCGCGCCGTTCGCTGTAGGGGCGGGCGCGTGGCAACTCCTTCGCGCTGGCCAGATCGCTTCGTCGGAACTGATACATGCGGCCATCACGTGAGCCTGTTTTGCTACAGCTAATTACGTTATCTACAGTACTAGTAGTATTTTTTTTTTGCGGGAAAATCTACCGTACTAGTATACTACATGTTTACCTCATCACTGTCCCGAACGACGCGGCTGCAAAGCCTGTTTCTCCCCACGGATTAAGGTTAATTTCACTTTATCTGATTCAAGCAACAGCGAGATCACGGTATATAACATGACTTGTACTTTTCTTTTGAATGATCGGTGTATGATGTTTCTACATGGGATGTGGTTGGGTGAGATTCAACCAAGCCTTAGTCAAGTGATATAGCATGTAAGTAAGAAGAAAAAAAACCTAAATTTTTATTTGCACAAATCTCGATGCAACATCTTATGAATATAACACCGGCTAAGGCTTAACCAAGTATAAATCGACCGAAATTTAGGAACACTGTCCTACATTATCTGCCCATCGCCTCAACAACCCCCATATGTGTTATGAAGACCGGCAATACCATGCGTTTAAGAGTTCTACCTTGTACTTTTCTGTATTTGATTCGTCTGCCCCTGGCCGCCGGGGTGACGGCAGGTCCGAGCCTCGGGGCCTCGTCACGCCGTACGTATGTTACCTGCATCTAGTGGACGACGATCAATGATACCTATCTGTTTATTACGTTTTTTTTCTGGCCGTGACCATTGGGAGCACGCAATGACGCAACCGCCAAATGCTGATGCATGCAACGACGATTCCCCTCCATCCTGTTGCCGCGTCAATGCCTAATAGGAAACTCGTACTCTACATCAAGTTGCCGTCTACGCGGCGCATAAAAGCGAAAGCATACACCGAAAGCTACCATGCAAAAAAGAAAGAAACACGCAAAGCTATATACTGCATCAATTCATATAACAAGTATACGCCCCATGTATGTATGTATGTATGTATGTGACATACGCCATGGCAAAGCAACCCATCCCGACCCAGGTATACATCATATCAAAAAACGAAAAGAAGGGGCACAGACATAATTCGTACGCAAAATATCACTCAACTGCTCATCATTTCTCTCTCTCTCTCTCAGAGAAAAACTGCTCGTTGTTTCTCCGGCGCCTGGTGTATTATTTTACCACTCTACGACGGCAAAAGGAAGAGTACGCATCAGTATGGGGTTGGAGTGCTCGTGGACACTGCTCAGCTAAAATGTCACAGTCAGGGTGCAGTTGAGCTTGTCACTTTTGTTTTTGACGGAGAGCTACCATGCATGCCTCTTTTGATGCTGTAAAAAAACTGCCCAAACGATCCAATTATTGGCCGCCCAGGAAATAACGATTCAGCCCATTCCCATCGGTAGCAGTCAGCCAATCACAACGTGGCGCCCGAAGTTTCAACAATGGCGACTGGTAATGGGAATTGTACGCGCTGCACGTTGGTCAAGTCGCCCAAGACCGCGAATTTACCTGTGGTTGAGTTGGTTAGGTGGACAGTGGTATCCCCAATCCATCAGGGTTCAAATCCTGGTGCTCGCATTATTTCTGGATTTATTTCAGGATTTTCGGCGATGCGCTTTCAGTGGGAGGAGACGTTCCCCTCGACGACGAGGCGCCTACGGTGACTTCGTAAATCTCAAGATGATATGCCGGCTCAGTCTCTCGGAGGTGCTCATAAGGGTAGGGTGTGCGTGTGTGCGTTCATAGGGATGAGTGTATGCGCGTGTATATGAGCGCTTGTGTCTGTACTGATGCTAAAAAAAAAAAGTCGCCCAAGACCAAACGCATGCATGCATGTGATTACAGCCGACCGACCGACCGATCCTAGTAGGGCGATCCAGGACGACTTGGAAAAACAAGATGACGAGACCTGCGAAAGGCGTTTGGCCTCAAGTCAGGCGTGCATGCATATACATGTGCATGGTCCAATTGGATTGCGGGTGCGGTGACCTGAGCAGGGGCAACGGATTGGATGAAGCACCAGAAAAAACGTTGGGTCCCACCGCTCTCCTTGTCCAGCTGCTATAGCTAGCTTTGGGCAGCGGACGGGACGAGTGCCATGTACAGCTCTGCCTGTGCCCCGGCCGTTTCCAACTCTCCATGACCATGCAAATCCTTACCCAGGCGAAATTAACCAAGAAAAGTAGCGCCAACCCTGCCCGGCCATGGGATCGGAGGTAGATAAAGCCATTTTGGTCTTGTTATTACGTGACGGATCGCAATAAATAACACAGTTTTTGGTTTAGTGTACCGGAACACTTGCGTTTTGAGTTTTGACAAGTGGACTGGAAAGTAATGAATGTGCTCATGCGTGCCTTTTTTGGCAAAGTATGCATGCCGTTCCTTTTTTTTTTGGAGATCAAAAGGCTACCGGTTTTGCTAATGATAAGTTGACACGGTTGGCTTTTTAATCTGCTAAGTTTGATTTCTGAAACTCTTTCATTTCAGTCCAGTGAAATGTAAGCTGAAATTGCAATCTTGGGATATAAATTTAGTCATAGAAAAACTAATCTCAATCACTCTAGATATAGACGGGGCACATGCTTATTTTGAAAAATATAGATATATGCGGACATAAGAAGATGGGCAAAGCTTTGCATTCTCATAATCAAAACACTTGCTTTGTGTTTGATCAAAACACTGAGCAACACCGAGCAAGAAGTAAAACAAGAGTCGTTTCATTGCAATTATTGTTTCTTCTGATGAGATATATACCATGCATATTATAGTTCTGATTGCACTACGCCATGCATTATAGGCATGGCAGTTGACCCGTTATCAATCACTAGTTAATTAGTAGTGCGTACGACGTTGACATGGAGTGGATTAGCTTGTAAATTAGTTTGTTTTCATATGGGATCATGAGAGCCAGATGTACACGCCTACCTTCTCGTCTCCCCCACCAGCCGCGCAAGCTCATTCATACATATACTCCATAATATGGACTGTTGCAATGCTTGGAGCATCTTCCATGGTTGATCATTGTAGATCACTTAATCTAGCTAGCGGCGTATGTATGTCGACGAAAGAGACCGCTGTTTTGAATGCTCGATCAGGACAATGACAACCTAACCGGGACACGAATGAAGCTTTAATAAACAGTGGTTATCTAGTCTAGCTATAACATACTCCCTCCGTTCCTAAATATAAGTCTTTGTAGAGATTTCACTATGGACTACATACGGATGTATATAGATGCATTTTAGAGTGTAGTTCATTCATTTTACTCCGTATGTGGTTCATAGTGGAGTGTCTCCAAAGACTTATATTTAGGAACGGAGGGAGTAGATTATTATCCAGCCTCTCCTGTAGCTGTAGCGTCCTGTATGAGGTACGTAAAGAACAAATTGCAAGTTGCTCAAAAAAATTGAAGAGCAACCGAACAGCAGGTCGGAGGCAATCATGCATGCAGTGGGCGGTGAGGTGAGGTACGTGGATCCTACAGCGAAAGCGGCCAGGCCAGGCAAGTGGAATCCGGCTCGTCCTCCCCACTATTCTATGATGATCGATCGATCCATGCTGATTCCTCCAGCTAGATCGTTTGCAGTGGTGTGGACACCGGGCGCCACGTCGGAGAGGTACGTGTGGCACTGTTCCGCCGAGGTCGGCGGGCGATGGCAGGACCGTTTCGTACGGCTGCGGACGTGTGTGCGCGGGCGCGGGACGTGGCAACTCGTAGGAGTAGGATCGGAGCACGTCCGTATCCATTATCCAGTATCTCCTGCCGTTGGAGTTCATTGGGTAGTAGCACGAGTATTTGTTATCCGATCAGCCTCGCAGCTGGTTCCATTTTCGTAGAAACGAAACCGAACACACAGAAAAGTAAACTACGGGGTAAACAGAGTAATGCTAGACACAGAGAGGGATTGATTACGGGGTTCACGGACTAAGAGATAAGAGACGTGAGCGATTGGGATTGGATAAGAGAGGAGAATGGGCCCCACCCCCACTGAAAATGGTTAACAGCTAGACAAATGAACTCCACGCGGAAGTATCATGTGATGCCAACCCACAAATGCTCTCATGCTATCTATTTAAAATTTTCAAATTTAAACATTACAAAAAAAATCCTGAAAAGAATCATGGATGTTCACAGCACATGTTTAGATAACCCCTCAAAAATTCATATCAAAATTTGAAATATACATCGAGAAACAAAAAAGAGAAATCCGTCATGAATAGTGTCAAAAGAAGACAAAATGATAAATCTTTTTTGGTTCTTCCTGTGTATTTCAAATTTTGATCTGAATTTTTAGCGGTTGTCAAAATATGTGTTGTGAACATCCATGATTTGTTTTAGAATTTTTTGAAATGTTTAAATTTGAATTTTTCAACTTTGTATCATGGGAGCATGTGAGTGTTGGTATCACTAGATATTTTCCTATGAACTCCTAGCAGATTCAGGCTTCACTCATTCTAACAACATTGATTTCGTAGCTCTTGTGCGGATTCCTCATCAGGTATTCCATGGAAACATAGCGAAATGAGGTATATGAGAGCAACTCTAGAAGAATCTTCATATTGGCCTATCAATCGCCATAATGAATGCCAATATGCCAATTCTTGTAAAAAAAAGCACTCTATCCATCATTTATGTAGGGTCCTTCATATCTGACCTCCCAGCCTCCATATTTGGCATTTCAGAGTCAACTTTTAGAGGGCACTCCACCCAACCAAAACTGTTTGGTGCCAGGAAAACTTCACGTGGTCCCCTATTTCACATAAGGAGAAGATGATGTCTCATTTGATGAGTAGGTCCCACAATATCGAAGCAACAAATATAGAGACTCTGAGTTTGCGGATCACCTATCCAGCCTACACATGCACATGGAGCGGTGCTCCATGCACGTCATGAAGGCAGAGAGTATGGAGACTCTATTAGAGAGTTACTATAAGATTCTTGGAGACAATGGATCCAAAGCAGGCAGTGAGGTAATAAAATGATGCAAGAGCATTCTTACATCTAAGGAAGGAGGGTACATAACATATATACTCCTACTCACTTTGTCCCAAAATAAGTACCTCCACTTTAGTAATGGGACGGAGGGAACATATCAGGGAACACATATGTCATATCCGTTTTAATTTTATGCATTATTCTCGAAGAAATACAAGTGCATTTAATCTTGATGAAAAATATCTAAAAATAATTTCGCATTTTCATCCACCTAACCATGGGAAACCATTCGATCTTCATTTACACCGTCTCCATTTTGAAACATCCAACTATGAACAACATTCCAGCATGCGACTACTACATTGGTATCCGATGATAAAAAGAGCATGTTTCTGCTAGAGACGAGGATCGTTGTGGCATCAATTGGCATCAGCGATGACACCTCAGCTCCCAGATTGAGCACACACCACATCAAATGGTCTAAAGAGTAGTCGAGCATACTTGCATACCAAAATGTCGTCGGAATTGTGGTTGGAGGCGAGATTGATAACTGATATTGTGAGATGACGGTGTCTCTCTACGACCGACCGGCCCCATTTGTTATTTTGTATGTCTAAATCAAACCGTATAGGTTGGTAACGTTTTAGTGCATATGATTATTTTAAAAACGTTGGCAAGCGAAATATGTAGATTCCCTAGAAAGTAAGCAGGGCATTTGCCAGTTCCTTTCTTTCCAAGTTCGTCGAGTTGCTTAATCTGTTTGGGCCAGCTTGAAACAGCAGATTACTACTCCTACTAGATTCAGCGCATTCGCTACCGAACTGCTCATAATAGAATCCTCCCACTTGTTATTTTCTAACCAAGGGACCGGTGTAGACCTGCCAGCCAGCCCACAGAATGGCATGGAAAATACAAGGGCAAGATCCAAGGCCTGTGATTGGCCCTGGACAAGCAGACGCGGCTAACCGCCTCGGGAATTGAACCCACTGCATGCTGCTATCTGGGCAGGCAGGCAGATCAAAACAAGTCGATTGACCGGTGAAATCAGAACACAGGCTAGCTAAGCTAAGCTAGGAGTCGTAGCATTTGATTGTGGTCGCCTCCAGGCCGTTCCAATGGAATAAGTAATCACACAAGCTTTGTGTCAAAAAGATCAGATTAGACGAAGCTTTGTGTCAAAAAGGATGGAATAAATTATTAGGCAAAGCTTGATACCAAGTGCATCTAGTAGATTAGATTAATGGCGTGGGAGGTGCCACTCCGGAATGGCGTATGGCGCAGGGCAGGCTGAAATGCTTGGTTTCCAAGTAGCAGCAATGATAATATATTCTTTTGCTAATACGGTGGAGTGTATCTCTTTTTAATGATGTGATGTGGAAGTTAGGAATCGCTTAGCCGAAGAGAACTATAGCAACCCAGCTAAGCTAGCCAGGCGTCCCTTGGCAGCATAATAAGCGTCGGAACAGTGAGACGCTCTTGGGTTAGGAACAGTGACGGATCAGTAACGACACGCCGTCGCCGTCGCCGTCGCCATCCATGGTTTGCTAAGCGTGGACGCTATCGATAGGTCAACTGGGAAAAAAAGGAGTGTATGATGCATCCCGTGATCAGGTGTTTGTTCAGGATGACAGAGGAGCATAAGCATGAGCTCGTGATTTTGGCGGCAGCAACTTGAACCAAGTGTTTCTTCGCCGTTACTGAATGATCGGTGGTGGTCGCCGCAGCCGCAAGCAGCCTGTAGGCGCAGATCACGGGTTCCCTGGCCTCTCTCCTCTCCTCTATCTGCGGCGCAAACAACCGGGCCGCGCAGGCAATCAGGCGTCGGCATTCACCGTTACTCGCCCAGCCGGGTGAGTGAATAGCATAAAACTACCGCAATTCGTGTTAAGATTTCAAAAAACTATCACTTTTTGTTTGTGACTGATAACTATCGAAACCGGTGTCGACTGTTTCAAAAAACCCAAATCTTCCGTTGCTAAGAAATTAAACCGGTTTATGACAATCGGGTCCGCACCTAAACAAACCGTCCGTTTGACTGTTAACTGACATGTGAGGCCTACATGTCAGTGTCTCCCACTCTCTAATAAAAAAAATTCTCGTGTAAATTTCTTCTTCAGCCCTTGGTTCTTTTACAAATTTGAAAATATGCCCTTATTTTTACAGAATAACTCCTATAATCATTTAGAAAAAGCAATCGGGTCCCTCAATCATCAAAAAAGCAAATCCCGCCCAGAAAATCCCGTCGGCCATCCCCACGCTCCTCCCTGGCCATGGTGCCTCCGAGCACCAAGTCGTCGCTTGGGACCTGCGGGGCCGGCCAGAGCTGGCACAAGCAGCGCCGCCGAGGGCTGCTACCTCCTCACCCGCTCCGGCTCTCCACCATCGCGCGGGAGGCCATTCTCCGGCCAGAGGGGCGCCGCCACGCGCCATGGAGGGGCGCACCGCCCACCTCCGGTGCCCGTCGCCGCATAGAGGTCGGCTACCTCCGCTGCCCGCCTCGGCAGAGAGGCCGACCACCTCCGCTGGCCGCCTCTGCGACGAAGCCGGCCACACCGCCACCACCTCGAGCCGGCGCCGCCATGGATCGAGCCCGTCGCCCGCGTGGAGGTCCGCATCTGCGCTGAGGCCGGCCACACCTCCACCACATCGAGCCGACACCGCCATGGACCGGCGTGTAGAGCTGCTCCCTGCCTCGCTTGTTCCTCCAACCTGGCCACCTCCGCGACGAAGCCGGCCACACCGCCACCACCTCGAGCTGGCGCCGCCATGGATCGAGCCCGTCGCCCGCGTGGAGGTTCACATTTGCGCCGAGGCCGGCCACACCTCCACCACCTCGAGCCGACGCCGCCATGGACCGGCGCGTCGAGCTGCTCCCTGCCTCGCCTGTTCCTCCAACCTGGCCGGCGTCGTTCCTTAGGGTGGGCGCGGGCGAGTGGCCTCACCTCAGGGAGATAATTCCTTTAAGAACAGGGGGATTTACCATTTTATTGCAAACGAGACACTACATGTGGGCCCCATAAGTCAGTTAACGGTCAAACAATCAATCAAACTGACGGTTTGTTTATATGTGGGTCCGACCTGTCATAAACCGGTTTAAATTCTTAGCAGCATGCGATTTGGGTTTTTCGAAACAACCAACGCCGATTCTGGTAGTTATCAGTTACAAGCAAAAATGTGATAGTTTTTTGAACCCTAACGCGAATTATGATAGTTCTATGCTATTCACACCGGCCGGGTGGATCGGGAGCGCGGTGAGCGGGACTGGCCAACAACCCGTCCACCGGCCACAGCGTTCGGGCGGGCGGGCGTGCGTATAGGGGAAAGAGCAACGTCGGATCCAACGGCCGACCACGTCGCCCGTTCCGTTTGATTACCTTACTACAGGACTAGTTATTAGTACTACGTGTTTACCTCATCACTGTCCCAACTCCCAGACAACACGGCTGCAAGCTTGTTCCTCCCGATGGATTACGGTCAATTTCACTTTACCCGAGTCAAGCAACAGGGAGATCACGGTATAAGAGGTATTGTGCAAAGGTTTTTTTGTTGAAGGATCGGCGTATGATGATTCTATATCATTTCCCCATCCCCTTAACAGCCTCCATATGTGTTATGAAGACCGGCAATTCGATGACTTTGCTGCTAGACTTGCTCTAGCTATCAGATTGAGCTCTATTTTCGCACCTTGTACTTTCCTCGATCTGATTCGGCCTGCCGGGGTGACGGCAGATCCGTGCCTCGGGGCCTCGTCGTGCCGCACGTATGATACCTGCACATAGTGGACGGCGATCAACGATGCATACAGTATATGTTTAGCAAGAAATGACGCTACCGCCAAATGCTGATGCACGCAACGACGACTCCCCTCCATCTTGTTGCCGCGTCAATGCCTAATAGGCAACTCGCGCATCAAGTAGCCGTCTACGGGGCGCATAAAAGTGAAAGCACACACGCAAAGCTACGGCATAACTGTTCATATAACAAGCATACATATCATGTATGCATGTATATGGATGTGTAATGTGACATACGCGATGCCAAAGCAGCCCATCCCGATCCGCGTACTCCTACATCATATGAAATTTAAAAACATATACAAGGAGCAAAGGGGCACACACATAACGCGAAAATATATTTTTTTTGACGCTGCTACGGCGGGCAAAAGCCGGCTTGAACAATTTTCATTTTCAAAACCAAGATCGAGATACAAACACAACGGCTACAACAAGTGGCACCCAACCCACAAGAAAGGGACAAGGAACAACAGAAGAAGAACCAGAAGCAAGCTACAACAAGCAACCAACACCAAGAACTTAGCATCCATCATCAGTAGGTAGACCGAGAAGAGCAGGAACTAGCATTGTTGGATCAGACGAAAGGAGATCCGACACCGAGAAGACGCTGAGGAGAAGTCGTCTGCTGTCCTGCGATCACTCATCACTTTGAAGAACTAGGAGAGTCGCAACCACCGTCGAAGGGTTTCCCATTGCCTAGCCACGCCGCGACAGAGAGGGCCGCTGACCGTGCCGAAGGGCAATGTTCCGCCGAGACAGCCCTGCACCTCCTCTGAGCCACACCACGGCCTCCATCACAGATAGAGAGAGCCAGAACACTATGCGAGACAACAAAACCTCAAGCGACGTCGAAGGGCACCAAACTCCGAGTCGTCACCGCCGCCACGAGCCCCCAAGAGAGAGGTCGACCAACATCCCCAAGATGACCAAGGCAAAGGCTGCCGCCACATATCACTTCCACCGCCGCCACCAAGCAGACCAACAGACCAACAACACTCCAACCGAGACACCAAGCAACCCACGACGGATCCATGGCTCGAAGACTATGCCTTTCATATTCTAGTTCCTCATTTGAGCGTTCTTTTGCTCTGTTGGTGGGGCATAAACTCAGAAATAGTTTTTGTTTTTTCTTTAAATAATAGTAAAAGTATGCATTCAAGTAGTAGCTTTTTCTAAATAGTCGAGTAAAGTCGAGTAGGGCTGGCAACAAGGACTAGGAAGATACGGGCGAGTTTGTTTTTTTAGGGGAAGGCTTTATGCAAGATATGCACGTGAGTAGGT
>NC_041385.1:40416620-40418066 GCF_002162155.2 Triticum dicoccoides | reverse complement strand
ACGCGAAAACGACTGCTCGTCGTTTCTTGTACGCCTACTGTTTCGTTACAACTCTATGACGACAAAATGAAGCGTACGCGTCAGTATGGGTTTGGAGTGCTCGTGGACACTTCTCAGCTAAAACGTCACACTCAGGGTGCTGCTGAGCTTGTCACTTTTGTTTTCGACGGAGAGCTACCATGCCGACCGCTTTTGATACCGTAAAAAACTGCCCAAATGACCCAATTATGAGGCGCCCAGCGGAAAAGCGACCAGTGCTACGAACACCCACACAGTAGCAATCACAACGTGGCGCCCGAAGTTTCAACAATGGTGACCGGTAAGAGAAACTCTAGCAGACTCCGCATCCCGCCGACCCGCATAACTCATTTGCAGTTCGCGCAAAATAATTTTTGGGGGCCGGCGCGGGTTGGCGCAGATGCAGACCCTGCATAATGGACCCGTAAAAAAGCATATTCGCGGAATATACTTTTTTACGGGTCGGCTTATGCGGGTTATGATCAGGCGCAGCTTGTCCCGGCCCGTAAAACTTAGATTGATCTATCATAATGCTTTTATTTGCTTTTGCAACAACATTAGATACAAAATATATCACCAAATCTTGGCTAGAATAGTAAATCCAAAGAAAACAAGAACCACAAGAATGCATTTCAGAAGATTTCCAACTTCCATAACTGCTCCCACTAGTTGTAGCAATATCTTCTCCATGCACTCATTGTTGATCTGTGGATTCTTGATCTTGTTTTGTTCATTCTTGATGCTTTCTTCATTCTTCATCTTTGATTTTGAAGAAGTCGACGTTGCTTCCCCTTTAGTTGCACATGCATCTGCATCATTGCCTTCGATTGTACTAAGGAGTGCACTAATATCTATTAAGTTTCTTTCTACCTACAAATCAATGTATTGGCCTTCCCAAAACCAAAATGAGCATCCATCGTCCTACACAAAAGATTGAGCAATCTCGGAGTGAGCTACGGTATTTGAACTTAAGAATGAGCTATGAGCTACCGCAAGTGCACGTACCCCATCGTTTTCGCATTTGTAGAACACCCATCTGGGGTGCTTCCGCGTGCCCGAAGTGAGCCGCAGCACTTGGCGTGGGCAGTCGTCGCACTGTATGAGCGACATCGGCAGGCCACAAAGACGCTGCGCAAGCACCGAGCACGGTGGACGGCCGGACGAGTCCATGCCCACAAACCTTCGGCAACGGCGGGCGGACGAACCCGCGCCTGCATGCGGCGATGCGCCCTTGCCTGGGCTGCGGGAGAGGCTCGCCGACCACTCCATCGCCTGGGGCAGTAACCGGCGGCCGGAAAAAAGCCAAATTCGACTGCCGGCGATGAAGCCGCAGATCTGCAAATCCGGCAGTCCGTCGATGCAGGGAGGAAGGGAAGGGAGGCCTCGTGCGCGTGGAGGCCTTCCAGCGTGCTCCTGCCGACTGCTCTC
>NC_041385.1:40387829-40416179 GCF_002162155.2 Triticum dicoccoides | reverse complement strand
GGAATTTGCCGCGCCCCGCAAAATTTTTTGCGAGCCGAGGCAAGATGCTGGTTCTGATCGGGATGCATTTTCGGCCCCGACCCGCATTTTGACGGTTATTTTAGGGGTTGGGGCGGGATGCGGGGTCTACTAGAGTTGCTCTAATAGCCTAATGGGAATAGTATGCGCAACACAGTGGTCAAGTCCAAAGACCAGCATGCATGCATGTGATCCATCGGCCAACCGACCGGGCAGTTTCGGAGCGAGCATGCGCGGCCGTTGGATCGCTATCGCTGTCGATCGAATGGTCCCGACAGACCGCGAGCACGTACGTCTACCGGTCTACGTGCCTCGGTCAAAAGTCGCTGCTCGCTAAACATGAAAGTTCGTGTTCGTACGCACGTGTATGGATCGGTTGCTAGGCCTCATCTACGATGGACAAAGAGAGACACATCAAGGCAAATGGTCTGGCGACGAGGACGTGGCACCTGCTTCCCAATTCCACATAAGCACCTCGTCTCTGCTCTCTTGACTCGGGAACACTGGCCGGCCGATTGATTCGATGGAGAAAATTACTTATCGTGCATATGCTGAGACATTGGAGTTGTGTGAGAACATTGGCGTCGCCTCGTGTAGTGTTTGCTTATCCAAGAGTGGACATGAGACGGAAGAAACGAATGTGTGTCGACATGCATGTGCATGGTCGAATTGGATTGCGGGTGACCCGTCAGTTTATCAGGCTAAGGGGCATGGAGCTGGAGCAACGGATTGGATTGAGAAAAATGGGCGGCTCCCACCGCTCTCCTTGTCCAGCAGGCATAGCTAAGCCCTTAGCTGAATGTTTATTTTAAGAAATATAGATATATGCGAACATAAAAAGATTGGCAAAGCTTTGCATTCTCATGATCAAAACACCTGCTTTGTGTGTGATCAAAACACCGAGCAACACCGAGCAAGGAGTAAGACAACAGTAGTTTCATTGCAATTATTGTTTCTTCTGATGAGATATATACCATGCATATTATAGTTCTGTATGCACTGTGCCATGCATTATAGGATTGGTTGCCCCACGGCACAGCAGTAGACCTGCTATCAATCACTAGTTAATTACTACTACCTCCATCCTGATTTATTGGTCCTATTATATTTTGTGTCAAATTTTCATCATAAATCTAACTAAATTTTTTTTCATGCATGTTATTAAAAATTATATCATTAAAAACTATGTTCAACTATCATCCAACGATATAATTCTTGTTGACATGCATTAACATTTTATTTGTTAAATATTTGATCAAATTTTAGCACAAATTATAAAAGGGACCAGCAAACCAGGACGGAGGTAGTAGTGCGTACGACGACGATGACATGGAGTGGATTAGTTTATTTTCATATGGAATCATGAGAGGCATATGTGCATGCATACCTTCTCGTCGCCCTCACCCCCCACCGGTCGCGCAAGCTCATACTGTCATACATATACTCCATAATATGGACTGTTGCAAAGCTTGGAGCATTTTCCATAATCTGGCGGCTTCTCCATGTCGACGAAAGAGACCGCTGTTTTGGATGCTCGATCAGGACAATGACAACCTAACCGGGACATGAATGACCGAAGCTTTAATAAACAAACAGTGGTTATCTAGCTATCCTGTGAACTCCATAAATCACGCTTGACTAGAGTATTATCTGCCCTGAAGGCGCTCCTGTAGCTGTAGCGTCCTGGATGAGGTACGTAGAGAAGAACAGATTGTGAGTTGTTTATGAACAAATTGAAGAGCAATCGAACAGCAGGTTGGAGGGTGGCAATCATGGATTAATGCATGCAGTGGGCGGTGAGGTGAGGTACGTGGATCCTACAGGCCTCCCGGTGTGTGTCCCACAAGCAACGCAACTCGGATCTCTCGCTCGTCCTTGCGGTGACTCATCCTCCCTACTATTCTATGATGATCGATCCATGGTGATTCGTCCAGCTAGATCTTTCCGTATCGTGTAGTGGTGTGAACGGGGCGCCACGTCGGAGAGGTACGTGTGGCACTGTTCCGCCGGGGTCGGCACGCGACGGCAGGACCGTTTCGTACGGCCGCATACGTGTATGCGTGCGTGAGGGACGTGGCACGTGGCAACTCGTAGGAGAAGGACAGGAGTGTTGAAAGTAAAAGTAATTGAACGAAGGAACATCATCTATTTCATTGATTCTCAAATTATATATACACCCTCAAGAGACGCCTTGTAGAGGCCGCAGTTACAATATAGAGAGAGGGGGATAGAACGCGTCCGTACGAGACGACTGTTTGGTGTTGGACACACCTTTTTGAACTAAGGATTGTTTGCTAATTAACCTGTGTTAATTAACTAGCATGTAAATCTATTCCTAACGCTCTCCCTTGTGTAAGACCTCTTCTTAAATAATCCATTGTCGGATGATTCTTGTATATTCGTCATTCATCTTGAGAAATCCCTGTATAGTCTTTAAAGTCTTCTCCGAAAACCCTGTGGGGAAAATATGAGGAAAATAGTGTAGATATGTTGATAAAACTCCTTTAAACCCAATGGGAGAATTAATAAGGAGAGAAAGATGCAACATACAATGATAATTGTCTCTTGATAACTCATATGAGAAAAACCTTTGAAGAAGGAGAAAAATCATTGGTGAGTTTAGAGAACAATTACTATGTATTGAGGATTTCCTTTAAAAAATCCAATAAAGAAAATGGAAAGTCTGACATATTATCTTTGAGAAGATATTGCCTCATTAAAAATCGTTATGAGAAACTTTGAGAGAAAACTCATAAGGGAAAAGAGTGCGATCTGATATGCCATTGAAAACTCCTTTAAAACGTAGTGGAAAATATAAGGAGAAATGATACGACATATACAGATACTTGTGTTTATATTGTCCCATTAAAAACCATTTATGAGAAACCATTAGGGGGAAATTCATTAAGGGAAAAAGAGTACAATATATGTAATCTGATGATTGCTAACATGTTATAGTTTGGGAAATTACTCCCCTGAAGTTTGCAAATCTAGAGGATGTGTCATACCAATTCCATTGACATGATCAAGAAATTATGATATCCGTTGGATTTTCACAGTATTCTGTTTGCAATTTGTTTCTTCACTTTTCAGTAATTCGTGAGGAAAAGTAATTTCCAAGTATTGTGATTTATGATATTGCTCTTCATATAACACGTAGTTATTAAGTAGCACAAGTGGTACCATCATGATAATCAAGTTATGTGATTCTGATGAATCTGGACCACATGATTTTTGGTGCGGTTAATTAGTCGGCAGAGCAATGCATATTTTGTAAAGCTTCTAGATAAAACAATTATGCCAGAATGATAACTGGAAGTACTACCTCCATCTTTTTTATTGGTCCGCATTGTATTTTGTGTCAAATTTTAATCATGAAATTAACTAAGAAAATGTTCATGCATGTCACTAGAAATTATATCGTTGAAAACTATGTTCAAATACGAATCCAACGATATAATTTTTGTTGGCATGCATTAACATTTTGTTAGTTAAATATTTGGTCAAAATTTAACACAAACGACAAAGGGGATTAATAACCGGGATAGAGGTAGTCGCCGCTAAAGTATATTTAGATGACTTCCATAAGAAGGTTATTCCAACAAATTCAGTCATTCATATGGCATTGTTGGGATCAAATAAAGAGCCAATATCATCATATCATATCATGGTCATATCTTGATTTTCCTGATGGAATTGTCGAAGCTATATGATGAGCTTAAGATATAAGCTCTCATTCCTTATATCGACCGCATACCTTTTGTTGGAGGTTGCAGTCTGAAAAAACATAGCAAATACAGTGTCAGGCCTGGCGTAGTTTGCAATTATATGAGTGCTTTGGCATTAGTGGGATACAAAACTTCATGTCTTGATATCATTTCATTATCCCCAACAGGTATGAATGGATTATACCCTATCAGGGCAGTATGACCATACGTTTCTTTTATTGGCATGAGATATCCACATTGAACTACTCATATATGTTTTGGATAATGTAGATAACCTGTTTTTGAGGGAATGCTAAAGTTGTAAACTTAAGCTAAATTTGGTTGAATCCAAATTTTCCGTCTTGAGATGATTTTGCGTATGTTTAGGTCTTGTATAGATGTTGATGATGAGGTCATCGATGTACACTAAGTGATACAAGGAATCGAATTTGGAATTCTTTATTAACCACATAAATAATCATCATTATTTGAGTAGTCCTTTTAAAGAAGGGACTCATTTAGTCGGTAGTACCATGTGATTTCCGAGTATTTTGACTCATGGAGTAACTTCTGAAGGTTTACACAAAACATGTTGTGATTTTTTTTAGATTTGGAATTATAAGCCCTCCAGGGACTTAAATACAGAAATCTGAAATGAGTGATTCATCAGAGTATGTAGTCACTGATCTATTAACTGAATGGATAATATTATTTGTACTTCCTATGGTATCCAAACATAATTCCACTCATATCAAGAGGGTATGTTACATCATAATTGATGTCGGGTCCCTGCGTGAACCCTTTTTGCTACATGCATCGATTTATCTCCACCTCATTGACTTTATTCATGAATGAGAAGTTACTTGTATTCCATATGGAAGATACTTATGAGGAGTATGTATTACTATGGTAAATACAACACTTTTGTTGAGGAAGTTCTATTCTTCATGTGAACCAATATGAGTGCAAGAGCACTCTACCATGGATTTAGGTTCAGTGCCCAAAAGGTTTTAGCAATGATGAGAAGAAATAAATGTCGACAAATGTAGTCTTTTGTTATATGATTCTGGTGAAACCGATGAAATTTGTGGAAATGTGTTTATTCGTTTTTAACTCACTGTGATTTCCTACAACAATAGAGTCAAGGTGTTTCGATGTCTCGGCACTAAAACAGTGCGCACTTCTATGCTGGGCTTTGGATGATGAGCATCCTATGAGGTGTCTTTCAACTTGATGTTGAACTGCATTTACCGATTGATGATCTAGTTTCCTTTGTTTTCGCGGAAGCATATGAGCAATTATATCTCATGTAGTCATATCTCTCCCCCTCTTGCTCTCATTTAGGGAGAACGGCGGTTTATTAGGTACCTCCATTTTCTCTAACATTTTACTGCAGGAATATAAAATTTAGTGACACCATTGTCATCAATAGATGTATGTGGCAGATTTGTAATGTGCTGCAAATATATGATTCTCTGAACTTCTAGTTCAGATTCTGAAGTACGTGGACATAAGGACTAAATCTTAATGACTTAGTTCTTGGCATTCTTTGTGGTACCAATCTCCCCTAATGCCAGAAAATGTCCTTATTCCTGATGCATCAACATATGGGATGATAATAGCTCCCCAATTTGGGGCTCAATTTATTTAAGATTGACGGATAAATAGTTATTCCTCACATAGATCCCTAAATTGCAGTGAGGGCCATTGATGTATGCTAGAGTGGTGATATCGTTATGTAACAGAATTATTGCAGATGGGAAATACTTTATGATTTTCACGTACTTACGAGGGGAAGTAGTATAATATGAAGTTGTTATGATTTAGATCATACTTACGGTCTAAGGCCGTAAATGTCCAACAAGAGTCTGGTAAATGTCTCTCTCAGGCATGTGCACTGCATGACCCCGCTCCTAGCCCCCGCCGATGGCCACCCCAGCCCCGACGTCCACAGGCCCAACCGCCCAGTGCTGGAGTTTTCTGCTGTGGAGATCACCTTGCGCTTGCCCATGGCGCTCGCTGATCTGAATTTTGACAAAGGACAAGACTTTGCGTCTGAGATATGGAGAAAGTGGGGTGTTCCTATCAACTTCGAGGAAGGTAAGGACATTGAAGAATTCCTCCTAGTGGTAGAGTTCACTAGATCTAAGATCAGATTATCTGAAGAATCTGTTAGCACTATTCTTCTCTCATGCTTTGGAGGCCGTGCATCTTTGTTCAAAGTCAAGCTCTTGCAAAACCGGTCCTTCAAGTTCTCTGTCTCATCCAAGGAAGTTGGTTTCTCTATCATCAAGGAAGGTAATATCAATCTGCCTCTTTTGAATATGAATTTCCTTCTTTGGGGAAATGGCGGGCCAAATTCCTCCTGGGAACTAGATTAGTATCTCAAATAGGAGGAGGATGCATGGACCCATATCTTTCGACGCCATCCTAGCAAATCTTATCTTCAAGCTCTTAGATCCCCTGCAGTTTTCCAAAATCCAAGCAATCATGATCTTCGATCATACTAGACATTCAATGATAATCGTGTGGCACCATCTACGGGCACGGATGGATGCTTAGGCGTTAATGCTATCAATGCTGCAGTTTCTGGCAATAAGGCAGGATCTCCGCATATTCAAAATGGCCCACAAGGCCCCTTCTGTGTGCGCTGCCTGCTAACAGGCCACATCAGGCCGGAGTGCAAAAATAGGATCAAATGTAGGCATTGTAAGCGTTGGGGCCATATTGAGTGGGATTGTTTCTCTCAGGCCCAACCAAGCCCAGTCAATGTGCCCAACACCCAGGTCCACCCGATGATCGAAATTCCGAGGCATCTTCCCACTGTTCCCGCGATTGTGACTATCCATATCGTATCGGTGCCGACCAATCGGTCTAATCAGGTTAATGCTCTGCAATCACTCCGGGTTGGCAGCCATTGCCCTGCCTCTTCCCAAAGCTCCATAGCCTGGCATCTCCAAGAGTCGATTATTCCATCCAACTCTTCCCCTCGCTGCGCCAGAGCTCAAATCTCACACCACGCGTCAATGGTGACGTTCCCCTTCAATCCAACTCCCTTCCTTCCTCATCACAACATTGAGGTTGAAGGCAGGCCGACGATAGTCAAGGTCATCAATGGTGCGGCGTTGTCGACACATGAGGAATGTGTGATTGCATCCATAGTTTCGCTGCCCAACCTCCCGGTGGCCTTCAACACTATCAGAGAGGTACTTTCAGATTTCCTCAACGAGAAGCAGTTAGGTTTTTTCTGAGATTGAGCCCTGTCTTTTTGGGCAAGCATATATCAAGATGAGCAGTGTCTTCGACAAAGATGAACTGGTCTCCTCTAGTCCACATATGTTTACTGATGGTCATGTCATATTCCAAAAGCACAATAAGGGTATGAATTGGAGACGTTTGGTGCTTAATAGAGAGGCTTGGATCTTACTATGTGGTTACCCTCTGGATAGAAGGAACATTGAGGAAGTAAACAATGCTATTAGGAAGTTTGGGAAATTTTTGTAGTGGGATAGAGCCAGGAGTACAAGGGCTAGTCCGATGGTGAAAGTTAGAGTAGAGGAGCTAAGAGATATCCCAACTAGCATTGTATTTGGTGAAGGATACGATTTTCAAACAGACTCTCTTACTATTCTTGTTGTTATCCTTCAGCAATAGATTTTGGGTGAGGAAGCACCTGATGAGGACCCCATTGACCCTCATGGTAACCCACATCCTGCCCCTTAACAGGAGAATTTCCGTCCTAATCAGCATAATCTGTTCTTTGGTCCACTATAGCAACATGAGCAAGAAGATCATCCACCACTCAATCAGCAACCCTCAGCCTAATCTTCAACTTGCTCTCAATGTGGGGGCACCAGATGAGCACCTCAATGACAACTTAGGAGATGAGGAGGACCAGGGTGAAATGCCAGGGTGGGGGCACTGGGCTATGCCACATGATGTTGATCAAGAGATGCATGTTGGTGAATTTCTGGCACTGCAAGATATTTTTGAGCCTATGGAGGAGGAGGCTAATAATGCCCCCAATGCCAACAACAACATTACAGTTTCAGATATTTGCTACGTCTTGAGCTTGCATTGGTTTTCCTTGAAGAGGAAAGGGTTATGCAGCAATAGTGGCGTAAGTACTTCCCTCAGTTTTTGAGAACCAAGGTATCAATCAAGTAGGAGGCTCCTCACAAGTCTCACGCACCTACACAAACAAACAAAGAACTCGCAACCAACACAATAAAGGGGTTGTCAATCCCATCACGGCCACTTGCCAAAGTGAGATCTGATAGAGATAATATGATAAGATAAATATATTTTCGGTATTTTTACAATATAGATTGGAAAAGTAAAGATGCAAATAAAAGTAGATTGAAAGCTTATATGATAAAAGATAGACCCGATGGCCATAGGTTTCACTACTGGCTTCTCTCAAGATAGCATAAGTATTACAGCGGGTGAACAAATTACCGTCGAGCAATTGATAGAAAAGCGAATAATTATGAGATTATCTAGGCATGATCATGTATATAGGCATCACGTCCGTGACAAGTAGACCGACTCCTGCCTGCATCTACTACTATTACTCCACACATCGACCGCTATCCAGCATGCATCTAGAGTATTAAGTTCATAAGAACAGAGTAACGCTTTAAGAAAGATGACATGATGTAGAGGGATAAACTCATGCAATATGATATAAACCCCATCTTTTTATCCTCGATGGCAACAATACTATACGTGCCTTGCTGCCCCTGCTGTCACTGGGAAAGGACACGGCAAGATTGAACCCAAAGCTAATCACTTGTCCCATTGCAAGAAAGATCAATCTAGTACGCCAAACCAAACTGATAATTCGAAGAGACTTGCAAAGATAACTCAATCATACATAAAAAAATTCAGAGGAGATTCAAATATTTCTCATAGATAAACTTGATCATAAACCCACAATTCATCGGATCTCGACAAACACACCACAAAAAGAGTTACATCGAATAGATCTCTAAGAAGATCAACGAGAACATGATATTGAGATCCAAAGAGAGATAAGAAGCCATCTAGCTAATAACTATGGACTCGAAGGTCTGTGGTAAACTACTCACAACTCATCGGAAGGGCTATGTTGTTGATGTAGAAGCCCTCTGTGGTCGATTCCCCCTCCGACGGAGCGCCGACGAAGGCTCCAAGATGGGATCTCGCGGATACAAAAGGTTACGGTGGTGGAAATAGCTTTTTGTGGTCTCCCCTGATGTTTTTGGGGTACATAGGTATATATAGGAGGCAGAAGTACGTCGGTGGATGCCCGAGGGCCCACGAGACAGGGGGCACGCCCATCAGGGGGGGGCTCCACCCTCGTGGCTTTCTCGATTGCTTCTTGACTTGCACTCCAAGTCCTCTGGATTGCGTTTGTTCCAAAAAGATCGCTCCCGAAGGTTTCATTCCGTTTGGACTCCATTTGATATTCCTTTTCTTCGAAATACTGAAATAGGCAAAAAAAAAACAGCAATACGGGCTGGGCCTCCGGTTAGTAGGTTAGTCCCAAAAATGATATAAAGGTGTAAAGTAAAGCCCATAAACATCCAAAACAGGTAATATAATAGCATGGAACAATCAAAAATTATAGATACGTTAGAGACGTATCAATATTCCACCAGATCACATTGTCAGTTCTGATGCTTCTGCCAATGGACCTTTGGCGCCAACCTTTCAAATCCTACCAAACTTAAACTTGGACATCCAACCCAATGGGCCTATAGATCATGCACATGTCTATGTGCACATTCAGGCATTAGTGCCCATACAGACCCAATAACATATACAGAAAGTGCATGTGCCTCAGCCCACCCACCAGCAACAGAACAGAATTATCAACCAAGTGATCCAGTTTGGTCCAGATCCACTAATGGAGACCTCTACCTAGCAGTCTGATAGTTTTCAGAGGGACATTTTGGCCGACCCAATGATTTTTGAATCACTATTTACTCCTAAGAACTGCTCTCATATTGAACAAAATACACTCACAGATACACAATCAGACCCTAGTAGACCTTAATCTGAATCTGATGGTAAGAAAGATAAAGAGGTGGAGGATGGTGTTAATCTGGCCTCTGAGGACATGGCAGCCCTTGATGCTCTGCATGATCTAGGTGAGAACAAATTATCTGACACAACATCCCCTCCCAGGATTTCCTACTCCTGCTTATCTTAATCAAGTGTATACTGTCTGCCTAGGTACTCTGCACCTCGAGCAGGAGAATATAGAGGCAATAGAGAATCTTATCCACCGCAATCCAAGTACTGAAGAAGCTCTACTTGGAAAAGAAGGGGCTCTGGTTTGGAAAGAACATTTATCCTACCAAGGACATCATTAACATCATCCACGTACCATATGAATGGGTCAATTTTCTTTTTGTCTCTTTGCTCAATCCAGATAAATTTGATTGGGCCAAAAAAATCATCTCCTCAACTGTCTGGGAAATCATCTCCACCAACTCTAAGTCTAACATGACCATGCCATTTGTTATACCAGACAAATGTCCTTCTCATAGCTTATTGGATGGTATGTTACACTCTTTTTCTCAGGGCGCCCAAGAAACTTCCAACCCTGAGGAGAACTCTGCTTCTGAAGCTAAATCAGCATCCTCCACCTCTGCTATGCACAAATCGAAGAAGAGGAAGGAGAAGGTCCCATTAGTGGAAACTGAGGTAAGGAGAAGCTGCAGATTACAGAAATTATTCAAATGTTTTAAATAAGCTGTATGCAGAGATAGGGACTGCCTTTCTTGTCACTCTGCCCCTCCAAGCTTACCTGCTAAGTTCATTAAAAGCTTGAACACCACTTTTTGCAAGGTTGCTGACAAAGACACCAATGAAGAAATCCTTTGCAAGAAGGCCAGGAGGACCAAAGGAGACAACTCTATAGCAGAAGGCACCAAAGGTGCAAAGGAGAAGACCAAGAAGTGGATCTAAACTATGGAAGCCACTGTCAAGAGAGAACTTTTGTTTTTCTAGTGCTCAGTTTGTAATAAACTTAGTGTGATGGCCTGTAAGACTTTTATGCTCAGCTGCCTCTCTGTCAGGAAGACTATTGAACAATTTGTTCATATTTGAAAGGTTTATCCTAATTCTTGGGTTGTGCCATAGTACCTTATCTATTCTAGTATGGTCAGATCAACATCCCTTTTGTAATGAACAGAGATTGGAACATACTTAACTGGAACATTAGGGGTCTAAATGACCCCCAAAAATGGCAAGCTATTGCAAACAAGATTCATGAAACCAATTGTTCCATTATATGCTTTCAAGAAACCAAGAAAGAGAACATTGACTCTACTTTCATCAAAAAATTCTGTCCTAGGAGAATTTCCAAATTCCAATTCCTTCCCTCTACTGGGGCTTCTGGTGGTTTACTTGTTGCTTGGAATGAACACATCTTTTCAGGCCAACTCTTTCATAGCAATGATTTCTCCATCTCTATCTAATTTACTTCAAAGCACAATGGTGAGAACTGGATCCTGACCAATGTCTATGGCCCATGTCAACAAAATGAGAGACACAATTTTCTGCAGTGGTTTGAAAACTTCACTTTACCAGATGACACAAACTGGATTATTTTGGGGGACTTTAATTTTATCAGATACCCTAATAACAGAAGCAGAGATGGTGGTAATATTGGAGATATGTTAGCTTTCAATGAAGCTATGAGCAAGCAGGCACTCATTGAGGTTCCACTTAAAGGCAGGAAATTTACATGGAGCAATATGCAAGATAGCCCTTTATTAGAAAAACTGGACAGTTGCTTCACTTCTGGAGCTTGGGCACTTAGATACCCTGCTACATATGCTTACCCACTAGCTAAAACCACCTCAGATCATGTCCCAATCAAGATTTGCATTGGATCATCCATTCCAAAATCCAGGGTATTTCGATTTGAAAATTATTGGTCGGAGCATCACCAATTCAAAGAAGTTGTGCAAAATATCTGGACTCAAGAAGTGAATGAAGTGGATAGTGCAAAAACTATAGCAGTAAAGTTTAAAAGGTTGAGGAAGGGTTTGAAAATTTGGGAAAAGAAATTATCAGACGAAAGGAAAGTTATAGAATGCATAAATTTCCTTATCTTATGTTACGATACCTTTGAGGAATACAGATCCCTCACAGGAGGAATTTAATGGCAGAGATATCATCAAATCTCACCTACAAGCTGTCCTAGAACTCCAAAGTATATATTGGAAGCAGAGAGCTAAAATCAGACAAATTAAAGTGGGAGAAGCCAACACTATGTACTTCCAAGCCAGAGCTACTATCAAACACAGAAACAACTACATTGCAATGCTGAGAGATGAAATAGGTTTGGAGCACCAAGATAATAATGCCAAAGCTACTATCTTATATAAAGCTTTCAAGGATAGAATGGGAACCAAGACAGAGACACAAAACCCACTACTTCCACCCATGGATAATCTAACTAACTTGGAAATTCCTTTTTCCAAGGAGGAAATAGATAAAGTGGTGCAACATATGCCTGCTGAAAGCACTAGGACTTGATGGATTTAATGCAACATTCCTCAAGCATTGCTGGGACATCATAGCACCGGACTTCTACAAACTCATTGAGGACTTTCACTCTGGAAAGGTCAACATCAGAGCATCAATTACTCCTTTATCACTCTGATAGCAATACATGATGCAGCTTCAACACCAGCAGACTTCAGACCTATTTCCCTGCTCAACTGTACTCTTAGGATCAGCACCAAATTATTGGCAAACAAATTACAAAAACTTATTTTGAGCATGGTTCACAAGAATCAATATGGTTTTCTTAATAACAGGTGCATCCAAGATTGTCTGGCATGGGCTTATGAATATTTATACCAATGACAAAAGATTAAAAAGAGCTCATTCTTCTAAAGCTGGATTTTGAGAAGGCATTTGCTATGATCAGCCATGATACCAATATGGAAGTTATGCAGGCAAAAGGATTAAATGGATCAAGATGATCTATGAGACTGGTTGATAACCCACAAGTGTAGGGGATCGCAACAGCTTTTGAGGGTAAAGTATTCAACCCAAATTTATTGATTTGACACAAGGGGAGCCAAAGAATCTTATTGAGTATTAGCAGTTGAGTTGTCAATTCAACCACACCTGGATAACTTAGTATCTGCAGCAAAGTATTTAATAGCAAAGTAGTATGATAATAAAGGTAACAGTAGCAAAAGTAATATTTTTGGGTTTTGTAGTAATTGTAACAATAGCAACGGAAAAGTAAATAAGCGAAGCACAAGATGTGAAAAGCTCGTAGGCATTGGATCAGTGATGGATAATTATGTCGGATGCGATTCCTCATGTAATAGCTATAACATAGGGTGACACAGAGCTAGCTCCAATTCATCAATGTAATGTAGGTATGTATTCCGAATATAGTCATACGTGCTTATGGAAAAGAACTTGCATGACATCTTTTGTCCTACCCTCCCGTGGCAGCGGGGTCCTTACGGAAACTAAGGGATATTAAGGCCTCCTTTTAATAGAGAACCGGAACAAAGCATTAGCACATAGTAAATACATGAACTCCTCAAACTACGGTCATCACCTAGAAGTATCTCGATTATTGTCACTTCGGGGTTGTCGGATCATAACACATAATGGGTGACTATAGACTTGCAAGATAGGATCAAGAACACACATATATTCATGAAAAAATAATAGGTTCAGATCTTCAATCATGGCACTCGGGCCCTAGTGACAAGCATTAATCATAGCAAAGTCATAACAACATCAATCTCAGAACATAGTGGATACTAGGGATCAAACCCTAACAAAACTAACTTGATTACATGGTAAATCTCATCCAACCCATCACCGTCCAGCAAGTCTATGATGGAATTACTCATGCATGGCGGTGAGCATCATGAAATTGGTGATGGAGGATGGTTGATGATGACGATGGCGACGAATCCCCTCTCCGGAGCCCCGAACGGACTCCAGATCAGCCCTCCCAAGAGGGATTAGGGCTTGGCGGCGGCTCTGTATCGTAAAACGTGATGAAACTTCCTCTCTGATTTTTCTCTCCACGAGACGGAAAATATGGAGTTGGAGTTGAGTTCGGCGGAGCCTCAGGGGGCCCATGAGACAGGGGGCGCGCCAAGGCGGTGGGCGCGCCCCCCACCCTCGTGGACAGGGTGTGGGGCCCCTGGTCTTGATTCTTTCTCCAGTATTTTTTATATTTTCTGATACTTGCCTCCAAGGATTTTCAAGACATTCCGAGAACTTTTGTTTTCTACACATAAAACAACATCATGGCAGTTCTGCTGAAAACAGCGTCAGTCCGGGTTAGTTTCATTCAAATCATACAAGTTAGAGTCCAAAACAAGGGCAAAAGTGTTTGGAAAAGTAGATACATTGGAGACGTATCAACTCCTCAAGCTTAAACCTTTGCTTGTCCTCAAACAATTCATTTGATAAACTGAAAGTGATAAAGAAAAACTTTTACAAACATCTTTGCTCTTGTTGTTGTAAACATGCAAAGCCAGCATTCAGGTTTCAACAAATATTATAAACTAACCATACTCACAATAACACTTAGGTCTCACAATCACTCATATCAATGGCATAATCAGCTATCGAGCCATAATAATAAAACTCGGATGACAACACTTTCTCAAAACAATCATAACATGATATAACAAAATGGTATCTCGCTAGCCCTTTCTGAGACCGCAAAACATAAATGCAGAGCACCTTTAAAGATCAAGGACTGACTAAACATTGTAATTCATGGTAAAAGAGATCCAGTCAAGTCATACCCAATATAAACCAATAGTAATGAAGGCAAATGACAGTGTGCTCTCCAGCGGGTGCTTTTTAATAAGAAGGTGACGACTCAACATAAAAGTAAATAGATAGGCCCTTCGTAGAGGGAAGCAGGGATTTGTAGAGGTGCCAGAGCTCGATTTTAAAATAGAGATTGAATAACATTTTGAGCGGCATACTTTCACTGTCAACGCAACAACTATGAGATGGCTGTATCTTCCATACTACATGCATTATAGGAAGTTCCTAAACAGAATGGTAAAAGTTTATACTCGCCCACCAACAAGCATCAATCCCTGGCTTGCTCGAAACAACGAGTGCCTCCAACTAACAACAGCCCTGGGGGATTTTTGTTTAATTATTTTGATTTGCTTTGATCTTTTTGGATCATGGGACTGGGCATCCCGGTTACTGGCCCTTTCTCGTGAATGAGGAGCGGAGTCCACTCCTCTTGAGAATAACCCACCTAGCATGGAAGATATAGGCAGCCCTAGTCGAAACATGAGCTGCTCGAGCATACAAAACAGAATTTCATTTGAAGGTTTGGAGTTTGGCACATACAAATTTACTTGGAACGGAAGGTAAATACCGCATATTGGAAGGTATGGTGGACTCATATGAAACAACTTTGGGGTTTCAGGAGTTGGATGCACAAGCTGTATTCCCGCTTAGTACAGGTGAAGGCTAGCAAAAGACTGGGAAGCGACCAACTGAGAGAGCGACAACAGTCATGAACATGCATTAAAATTAATTCACACCGAATACAAACATGAGTAGGATATAATCCACCATGAACATAAATATCGTGAAGGCTAAGTTGATTTGTTTCAACTACATGCGTGAACATGTGCCAAGTCGAGTCACTTAATTTATTCAAAGGAGGATACCATCCCATCATACCACATCATAATCATTCTAATAGCATGTTGGCACGCAAGGTAAACCATTATAACTCATAGCTAATCAAGCATGGCACAAGCAACTATAATCTCTAAATGTCATTGCAAATATGTTTACTTCATAATAAGCTGAATGAGGAACAATGAACTCATCATATTTACAAAAACAAGAGAGGTCGAGTTCATACCAGCTTTTCTCATCTCAACCAGTCCATCATATAACATCGTTATTGCCTTTCACTTGCACGACCGAACGGTGTGTATAATAATAATAGTGCACGTGCATTGGACTAAGCTGGAATCTGCAAGCATTCAACTCAAGACAGAAGATAAAGTAATATGGGCTCTAAATTAAATAAACAATCATGCATATGAGAGCCACTAAACATTTTCAATATGGTATTCTACTCTCGACCCCCAAAGGAAATAAAAGAAAATAAAACTATTTACACGGGAAAGCTCCCAACAAGTAAAAAGAAGAACGAGAAATATTTTTGGGTTTTCATTTTAACTCTACTACAAGCATGGAAATTAAACTAACTAATTTTTTTGGTTTTTCTTAAGGTTTATCAAATACACAAGAAGAAAACTAGAAAAAGAAAATTAAACTAGCATGGATAATACAATGAAAGAGTATGAGCACCGACGACTAGAATAGTGTGTGAACATGAATGTAAAGTCGGTGAGAAATACGTACTCCCCCAAGCTTAGGCTTTTGGCCTAAGTTGGTCTAATGCCAAGGATAGCCTGGCTGATATCTGTAGTTGTAACTGGGGTCGTACTGAGATGCAGCAGCAAATGCCTCCTGAGCTACGGCATGTTGGCGAGTCGCCTCCGCTCTCCCCTCGTGTTCAGCTGCTTCCTCCCTGGTAACAACATATCTTCCTTTTGCCTGGTAATCAAAAAGGGAAGGAGCAGGAAGAGTAACATGGACAGCGCTACGTCTGTCAAAGATTAGTCGATACTGGAGGAATTGTTCATTCCTCTTAAGAAAATGATGTTGGACCAATTGAGGAGTCACATGCCAAGTAACAATCTCCCAAAGCAGTTTTGTGAATGGAGCTTTGAGCAAGGAGATCGAAAATCGCAGCAAAATGAGCTAGAACTCGTGCTTGAGATGGATGGGGATTTTTTGGGAAGAAGATGGAGTGTGTGGGTGCTGGCATAAGTGGAGGGGGGCCACCAGGGGCCCACGAGACAGGGGGCACGCCTAGGGGGTGTGGGCGCGCCCTCCACTCTCGTGGCCTGGTGCTTGCCCCTCCTGCAGTGTTTTCAGTGCCTAAAATCCTCAAATATTCCATAAAAATTGATACTAAATTTGCAGGGCATTTGGAGCACTTTTATGTTCGGGATATTTTTTTATTGCACAAATAATTCAGAAAACAGACGGATAATATTATTTTTGCTTTATTTAATCTAAATAATAGAAAGTAAAAAAAAGGTACAGAAGGTTGTGCTTTCTAGTTTCATCCATCTCATGATCATCAAAATGAATCCACTAACAAGGTTTATCAAGTCTTGTTAACAAACTCATTCCGAATAACACGGAACCGGAGAAATTTCGAATAACACTAAGTTACCTCAACGGGGATATGAACATCCCCAACAATAATAATATCATATTTTTTCTTGACAGTAGGGAGAGGAAATTCAAAACCTCCAATAATAATGGTTAGAACTTTTCCAATAGAATTGATGCTATGAACTTGAGATTGTTTCCTCGGAAAGTGTACCATATGCTCATTACCATTAATGTGAAAAGTGACATTGCCTTTGTTGCAATCAATAACAGCCCCTGCAGTATTCAAAAAAGGTCTACCAAGGATAATCGACATACTATCGTCCTCGGGAATATCAAGAATAACAAAGTCCGTTAAGATAGTGACATTTGCAACCACAACAGGCACATCCTCACAAATACCGACAGGTATAGCAGTGGATTTATCAGCCATTTGTAAAGATATTTCAGTAGGTGTCAACTTATTCAATTCAAGTCTACGATATAAAGAGAGGGGCATAACACTAACACCAGCTCCAAGATCACATAAAGCAGTTTTGACATAATTTCTTTTAATGGAGCATGGTATAGTTGGTACCCCCCGATCTCCAAGTTTCTTTGGTATTCCACCCTTAAAAGTGTAATTAGCAAGCATGGCAGAAATTTCAGCTTCCAGTATCTTTCTTTTGTTTGTAATGATATCCTTCATATACTTGGCATAAGGATTTACTTTAAGCATATCAGTTAAGCGCATACGTAAGAAAATAGGTCTAATCATTTCAGCAAAGCGCTCAAAATCCTCATCATCCTTTGTCTTGGATTGTTTAGGAGGAAAGGGCATGGGTTTCTGAACCCATGGTTCTCTTTCTCTACCATGCTTCCTAGCAACAAAATCTCTCTTATCATAACGTTGATTCTTTGATTGTGGGTTATCAAGATCAATAGCAGGTTCAGCTTCTACTTCATTATTTTTGCTAGGTTGAGCATCGACATGAACATTATCATTAACATTATCGCTAGGTTCATGTTCATCACCTGATTGTGTTTCAGCATCAGAAACAGAGATATCATTGGAATTCTCCTGTGTGTCTACAACAGGTTCACTAGAAGCATGCAAAGTCCTATCATTTTTCTTTTTCTTCTTTTTGGAAGAAGTAGGTGCCTCTAAATTATTTCTCTGAGAATCTTGCTCGATTCTCTTAGGGTGGCCTTCAGGATACAAAGGTTCCTGAGTCATTCTACTAGTTCTAGTAGCCACTCTAATAGCAAAATCAGGTTTATTATTTAATTCATCAAGCAAATCATTTTGAGCTTTAAGTACTTGCTCAGCTTGAGTAGCAACCATAGATGCATATTTGCTAATGAGTTTAAGTTCACCTTTAACTCTAGCCATATAATCACTCATGCGTCCTATCTCAAAAGCGTTATTCTTTAATTCTCTACCAACATAAGCATTAAAACTTTCTTGTCTAGCCATAAAGTCATCAAATTCATCTAAGCATGGGCAATGAAACTTAGTAAAGGGAATTTCAACTTTATCATATCTATAGAGAGAATTTACCTTCACTACCTTTGTCGGGTTATCAAGACAATGTGGTTCTTCAACAAGCGGTATATTAAGACCATGTATTTCTTCAATAGGTGGTAAATTCTTAAAATCTTCAGCTTTTATACCTTTTTCTTTCATTGATTTCTTTGCCTCTTGCATATCTTCAGGACTGAGAAATAGAACTCCTCTCTTCTTCAGAGTGGGTTTAGGAATAGGCTCAGGAGTTGGCTCAATTGGTTCAGGAATTGCCTCAGGAATTGGCTCGGGAAGAGTCCAATTATTTTCATTAGTCAACATATTATTCAATAGTAATTCAACTTCGTCGACTGTTCTTTCCCTGAAAACACAACCACCACAACTATCCAAGTAGTCCTTGGAAGCATCGGTTAGTCCATTATAAAAGATATCAAGCATTTCATTTTTCTTAAGAGGATGATCAGGCAAAGCATTAAGTAATCGGAGAAGCCTCCCCCAAGCTTGTGGGAGACTCTCTTCTTTGATTTGCACAAAATTATATATTTCCCGCAAGGCAGCTTGTTTCTTATGGGCGGGGAAATATTTAGCAGAGAAGTAATAAATCGTATCCTGGGGACTACGCACACAACCAGGAGCAAGAGAATTAAACCAAGTCTTAGCATCACCCTTTAATGAGAACGAAAATATCTTGAGGATATAGAAATAGCGAGATTTATCATCATTATGAACAGGGTGGCTATATCATTCAACTTGGTAAGATGTGCCACAACAGTTTCAGATTCAAGGCCATAAAAAGGATCAGATTCAACCAAAGTAATAATCTCAGGATCAACAGAGAATTCATAATCCTTATCAGTAAAACAGATAGATGAAGTAGTAAAAGCAGGGTCAGGTTTCATCCTAGCATTAAGAGACTACTGTTTCCATTTAGCTAATAATTTCTTAAGATCATATCTATCTTCACAAGCAAAGATAGCCCTAGCAGCTTCCTCATTCATAACATAACCCTCAGGAACAACAGGTAATTCATAATCAGGGGGAGAACTTTCATCATCACTATCATCAATAATAGCATCTTCAATAATTTCATTCTCTCTAACCCTAGCAAGTTGTTCATCAAGAAATTCACCTAATGGCAAAGTGGTATCACGCACAGAAGTAGTTTCATCATAAGTATCATGCATAGCAGAAGTGGCATCATCAATAACATGCGACATATCAGAATTCATAGCAGTAGCAGGTTTAGGTGTCGCAAACTTACTCATAACAGAAGGAGAATCTAGTGCAGAGCTAGATGGCAGTTCCTTACCTCCCCTCATAGTTGAGGGAAAAATCTTGGTTCTTTCGTCTTTCAAGTTCTTCATAGTGATCAATAGAAATAAATCCCAAGTGACTCAAAGAATAGAGCTATGCTCCCCGGCAACGGCGCCAAAAATTAGTCTTGATGACCCACAAGTGTAGGGGATCGCAACAACTTTCGAGGGTAAAGTATTCAACCCAAATTTATTGATTCGACATAAGGGGAGCCAAAGAATATTATTGAGTATTAGCAGTTGAGTTGTCAATTCAGCCACACCTGGATAACTTAGTATCTGCAGCAAAGTATTTAGTAGCAAAGTAGTATGATAATAAAGGTAACAGTGGCAAAAGTAATATTTTTGGATTTTGTAGTAATTGTAACCATAGCAACGGAAAAGTAAATAAGCGAAGCACAAGATGTGAAAAGCTCATATGCATTGGATCAGTGATGGATAATTATGTCGGATGTGATTCCTCATGTAATAGCTATAACATAGGGTGACACAGAACTAGCTCCAATTCATCAATGCAATGTAGGCATGTATTCTGAATATAGTCATACATGCTTATGGAAAAGGACTTGCATGCCATCTTTTGTCCTACCCTCCCGTGGTAGCGGGGTCCTTCCGGAAACTAAGGGATATTAAGGCGTCCTTTTAATAGAGAACCGGAACAAAGCATTAGCACATACTGAATACATGAACTCCTCAAACTACGGTCATCAACGAGAAGTATCCCGATTATTGTCACTTGGGTTTGTCGGATCATAACACATAATAGGTGACTATAGACTTACAAGATAGGATCAAGAACACACATATATTCATGAAAACATAATCGGTTCAGATCTGAAATCATTACACTTGGGCCCTAGTGACAAGCATTAAGCATAGCAAAGTCATAACAACATCAATCTCAGAACATAGTGGATACTAGGGATCAAACCCTAACAAAACTAACTTGATTACATGGTAAATCTCATCCAACCCATCACCGTCCAGCAAGCCTACGATCGAATTACTCACACACGGCGGTGAGCATCATGAAATTGGTGATGGAGGATGGTTGATGATGACAATGGCGATGAATCCCCCTCTCCGAAGCCCCATACGGACTCCAGATCAGCCCTCGTGAGAGAGATTAGGTCTTGGCGGCGACTCCGAATCGTAAAACGTGATGAAACTTCCTCTCTGATTTTTTCTCCGCGAGACAGAATATATGGAGTTGGAGTTGAGGTCGGCGGAGCCTCAGGGGGTCCACGAGATAGGAGGCACGCCCAGGGGGGTGGGCGCGCCCCCCACCCTCGTGGACAGGGTGTGGGCCCCCTGGTCTTGATTCTTTCTCCGGTATTTTTTATATTTTCTGAAACTTGCCTCCGAGGATTTTCAGGACATCTGAGAACTTTTGTTTTCTACACATAAGACAACATCATGGCAGTTCTGCTGAAAACAGCGTCAGTCCGGGTTAGTTTCATTCAAATCATACAAGTTAGAGTCCAAAACAAGGGCAAAAGTATTTGGAAAAGTAGATACGTTGGAGACGTATCACTGGTTTCTCATCCATTTTACTCAATGGGGTCCCAGGAAAACAATTCTAGTGCAAGAAAGGTGTTAGGCAAGGAGACCCTCTTTCTCCACTGATTTTTTTCATTACTGCTGACATCTTACAGTCCATGATGAATGAAGCTATGCAGCACTCTTTGGTCTCCTCTCCCTTGCTTCATAATTCAAGTCCAGATTTTCCTATAATCCAATATGCTGATGACACCATTCTTGTGGCCCATGCTGATATCAGGCAAGTATAACACATCAAGAATTTGCTACTTCATTATGCAGAATACAAAGGTCTGAAGGTTAACTACTCCAAATCTACCCTGGTTTCTCTTAACACCCCACAACATAAAATGCATGAGATATCAAACCTCTTGGGATGTAATATTGGTACTCCGCCACACAAATATTTGGGACTCCCCCTTTGCAACACCAAACCAAGAGTCATTGACTATGTCCCACTTCTAAAGAGAATTGAGAACATATTACTAGGATGCTCTATCCTTTGGTCCACTGGGGATAAGCTCACCCTTCTCAAGTCCGTCTTTACAAGCATGCCTACGTTCTTCATGTGTACTTTCAGGATCCCCAAAACAATGCTCAAACAAATCAACTCCTACCTCATGATATGCTTCTGGAGAAAATATGGCTCTGAAGATAGATGTGTTGCACTCATCTCTTGGCAAAAAGTTTGCAAACCAAAATCCCATGGAGGCCTAGGAGTTCTGGACCTACACACTCGCAACCAAGCCCTCCTAATGAAACATCTGCACAAATTCCTCAATAAAGCTGACATTCCTTGGGTCAACATAATTTGGGAAGCATACTATCAGAACAGTTTACCTGAAGACAAGATGGTGGGCTCCTTTTGGTGGAAAGAAATTCTTAAGCTGCTTCCTCTTTTTAAGCAAGCCATAAAATGCATTGCAGGCAAGGGTGATACTATTTATTTCTGGAACGACATCGGGTCAGAGATTCCATTGAAGGAGAAATTCCCAGAGCTTCATTCTTTTGCAGTCAATCATGAGGTCACTCTTTCCCAAATTCAGCATCAATCTGACCTCAGCCACCATTTCCACAGACCCCTCTCACTTGAAGCATATGCTCAGTATAATGATCTCCAAGACTTGGTGGCTGCCAGAACAAACACCGATGCACCAGATGTCTTGGACCATTCACGCAACCTCCCAAAAATTCTCCTCCATGAAACTATACAAAGCATTGATGGGAACGAGCACTGCACACAATATTTTCATGATGATATGGAAATCTGCTTGTCTCCTGAGACACAAAATTTTCTTCTGGCTGCTCCTACATGACAGGTTGAGCACTAGGAATATGCTAACAGAAGAAACATGCACCTAGATGACTATAATTGTGCCTTGTGCTCCGATAGAATAGAGGAAACCACCTCTCATCTTTTTTGGAATTGTCCATTCAACTGCTTGTGCTGGAACTCAATCATACCCATTGTCGTGGTTCTAAGTCTGACAGTAGAAAGGGGGGGTAGGTATGGAGAGGCAAGATCTTAGCTATGGCGAAGATGTACACACGAGGTTTACGAGTTCAGGCCCTTCTCGGAGGAAGTAACAACCCTACGTCTCGGTGCCCGGAGGCGGTCGATTGGATTATGTGTGTTGTGTTACAGGGGGTGCGAACCCTTGTCCCGGAGGAGGGGGGTGGCTTATATAGAGTGCGCCAGGACCCCGCCCACCTCCATTACAAAGGGCTTAATGTACATAAAGTGGGGGCGTTATAGGTAACGGCAGTCTTAAATGTTATTAATGCTCATGAAGACTAAGGAGTGAATGCCCGACTGTTGTACGTTCTACCGACTCCTGGTCTTCGATATAGTCGAGTGATTCCTGTATGGTCGAGTGAAGGTGAGGAATGATGGTCGAGTGATTACATCATCGAGTGAATTCTTGGTCTTCTTACCTTCTGGGGCAGTGACCTTGGGTAGGACGTGTAGGTCAGGCTTATGACCCTACCCCAGGTCTGTATCCTCATCCATAGCCCCCGAATGGATTAAGGTGCGAGTGCAAAGTAGGCTGAAATTGAACCTGTTCCGAGCTTTGGGACCTCGAGAGTGCTTTCTGCAAGTCTTGAATGCCTGTGTTGGTATTTGGTGTCGACTCAGTCGCCTTGATCCATTCAGCGGACAGTCGAGTGAACTGTTGATCTCATGTGCCGAGTGTTGTGTTGGAGCGCGGGATCCTGGGCGCGATTGTCTGCAGTGTATCCTGGATTTTGAGGGATATGAAATTTCGGGGAAGCGCGCCGGACGAGGAGTGCCGAAGTGGGCGGAGCGGATAAGCAGTGATTCCTCGATTCCTATGCCGCCTTTTTCTCCATGTACGTTGCGCGCGACTGTTGCGAGATTTGACGGGATCGTCCGGACCCACGCGTCAGTCACTCGGAAATAATCTCTTATAAGGTGAGCGGACCGAGGCGTCCGCACTATGCACATCTTCTCTTCTTTCTTCTTTCTCTACTTCTCCGCCGCACCTTACTCTTCCGCTCCGACGCCGCTGCCCCGTCGCCATGGTGAAGGACAAGGCGGCGGTGTTAGAGCACGCAAAGAAGACGAAGGAGGTGGCGAAGGGAAAGAAACAGTAACGCGGGTTGTCGTCGCGCGTGGGGCTGCCGCCGGGCTGGATCCAGGGCAATTGAATCCGGTCTTCGATTCGGCAGGCGGACCTGGACGAGCTGGCGGAGTCGGGGTTAATCGCCAAGGGAGCGGCGAGGCTGCCGGAGGGGGAGATGAGTCCTCAACCTCGACCGGGTGAGTGCGTTCTGCTCGCCACCCACGTCGACCGCGGCTTTTCATTTCCCCCGCATCCTTTCTTTCGGGGGTTTTTGAACTTTTTTGGCTCTCAACTCCACCATTTCTCCCCAACACCATCACGCGTTTAGCCGCTTTTGTGTTGATGTGCGAGAACTTCTTGGGGTGTCGACCGCACTGGGGTCTTTTAAAACACATCTTCACCATTCATTCCCAATCGGTAAAAAAGGCGAAGTCGAGTGACTTGAAAACCCATGTCATCCAGATGTGTGGGGGTTTAGATATCCAAAAGAGAAAAGGGAGTGCCTTTCCTGCCATGACTCTTCCTGACTCTGTTAGAGGCTGGCAATCGACTTGGTTCTATTGTCAGGATGCCGCGGCTCCAGGTCAGTCGACCGGCCTCCCCCACTTCTTGTTTGACCGAGTCCAGACTCCTGCTCCACTGAAAGTGACTGCTGGCGAGACCATGGAGACGAGGATGTTGGTGGATAGGGTGGTTTAGCTTATCAATGATGGCGTTACGGGTCTGGATCTATTGGAGGTGTTCCTCAGTCGACGCATCCAGCCTCTCCAGGCCCGCGATCACCCGATGTGGCTGTATTCCAGCCCGGACGACACCGCTCGGCTCCATCCAGAAGAAGTGCCATCTGAAATAGTAGCTTTGTGGCTGAGGAGCATCACAGGCAATCAGGAGAATCCCAGAGGATCTAGGCGAGTCGTTCCCTTTAGCAGCGTAAACCCACCCGACAAGGCATGCTTTTCGTTGCGACTGCTTCTCATTCATGCTCCGACTGCACTTGATATTGACCGACTCTCGTTCAACAAATTTGTTCTGCAGGTGTTCACTGAGATGCATTCGATGCCCAACGGTGAACAGGCTTTGGAACAGGCCCAGGAGGGGGAGGACAGCGCGGAGGATAGTGCCGAGTGGGATTCTCAGGGAGACGACGAGGAGGAGGAGAGCGAGGAGGAGGACGAGGAGGAGGAAGTCGACTCGCCGCCACGCTCCGAACGTCGATCCAAACAGCAGCATGATCCGGTCAGCGGGCGCGGGAAAGGCATGGGTCCGAGTGCCAGTACTTAGAAACGCACTCGGACGTCGACTCCGCAGCCGACGGAGAAGGTGGCCAAGCAGCCTAAAGTTGCTCCCTCCAAGACCCGGAAGACATTGCCGCGAATCAAGATGGACGTCCCCGTTGCCTCAGGGTGGGTATCTTGTTTGTGTTTTCGTAAGTCGACTGAAGGTTTTCTTGATCTGACCTACCAATTCTGGTGTCCTTCCAGCCCCACCTCTGCTGCCACTGACATGGACATTGACAAGGCACCAGGAGACGAAGAGGCCACCTCATGAGCTAGTAAGTTCATCCAACCCAGTTCTGTTTAGTCGAGTGGGTGGTCGATTGACTGAAAATTTTATACTTATCTTCTTATGTAGCTCCGCAAGATATCGTTGTGCTTCCTGATGACGATGAAGAAGAAGTGCCTCTACAGGAGAGGAAGAAGAAGAGTGGAGGCTCGAGCAGGAGGAGACTTGAAGTCCAAATTCCTCAGTCGACACCGGCGCCTGAGGCGATAGTTCGGACTAACGTCACATTTGCTAACCTGTTGACGACTGATCGTCCGTCGGGGTCGACTGCACAGACGCCTACTGCACTAGTGCAACTCCACTCATCCGACCTGGCAACTACTTTGACCCCTCTGGAGCCATCCCTCTTTGCTACATATCAAACTCCAGACGACTCGCCGGGTGCCGCTAGGGAAGCTCTTCGCTAGGCGAATCTTGTCATGGAGCAGGTGAAAGTGATGCATGAAGCCAGTCAGATAGCCTACAATGCCAGCACTGCCCTTCAGACCAATGTCCAGGTCAGTAAAATTCCGACTGAACTTTTGAACGTTGCTTTATATCTGATCACCCACTGGGTGTTCCTTCCTTTAGAACTCAGGAAACCTTCAATTTTGCACTTTCTGAATCAGTGGGGCACTCGAGTGCACCCACTGTGTGTAGTCCCCGAGACCACGGTCGGCTGCTTGCAGTCGATTGAGGTCTGATGATATATCTCTCTGCTTTTTTTGAACTCATGCTGAGTATTGATCTGATCTAGTGGGGGCACGCTAAGTGCACCCACTGGGTGTAGTCCCCGAGACTACTGTTGATATTTGATTCGGCAGTAGTCTTAGAGTAATTCTTTTCCTTCACTGTCTCTTATTTCTGTCGGCTAAAATGTTTGTCTTTCTGGCTGCAGAGGTCCTATGATCTTGGAGCTCAGCTCACCGAGTTGAAGAAGAAGCATATCAGCGTTGAACTTGACCTCGAACTGGCAAAGAAGAATCTAAAGACTGCCCAACAAGAACGGCCATCATGGGAGGTAACCATTCGACTGTTTCGTCTGCTTGGTGGACTTTCCGCTGCTTTTCTTTCAGTCTCTTGGAACCGAGTGACTTCACATAAGCAAATGTGCATAGTGAAAACCGCCATCTTCAGGCTCGTCTGAAGAGTGTTGTTTCTTTAGAGAGAATGAAGTAGGCGTTGGAGAAGAAGGACCAGGATCTTGCTACTGCTAAAAAAGAAGCTCGTGAGAAGACGACGCTTGTGGACCAGAAGCTGGCTTCAGTCGGCAAGTTGGAGGATGAGAACGCGAAACTGAAGATGGCCGTCTCGGACGCCAATTGTGAAGTCGAGAAACTAAGGAAGGACAAGGAGAACCTGACCACTGAAGTTGATGGTCTCAGGGGGAAGACGGGCAAGCTAGAGTCCTATTTGGAACAACTTGCGGCGAAGCTTGTCTTGAAGCTCGAAGGTATGACTGTTCAGTTAGATTACTGTCGTCGACTAAGAATTGCAATATTGTCGACTCATTGATTTTTGTGATGGAACAGAACTCTGTCAGGACTTCGAAGCTGAAACTGGAAGGGTCGAGACAGGTCTCGACCCCATCAACTATCCCATGAAAGATGAAGTTGCGATGAACTTGCTTTGACTGGAATCACGCTTGGACGATGCAGTTGACTATCTGGCTGGGCTGAACGCGCCGATGGCCAGAGTGGACGCCAAACTCTAGCCTCAGGCGGAAATGTCTCAAGACCTCGAGTCCTTGATGACTCGGCTAAATTAGATTGCAGGCCGAGTGCAAGAGTGGAAGAAATCTTCTGCCCGCTATGGCGCTGATGTCGCCTAGTCTTTGGTCCGAGTGCAAGAGGCTAAGGAAGACAAGTTGGCATCTCTCAAAGTGGCAAACACTAAGAAGCACTCCTTCTAGGACTTCATGGACACTTTCCTCGAGGCAGCCACTCGCATCGCCGACAGCATCGATCTCGACAGCTTCTGTGACCCGGCCAGTCCTTCTCCCGCCGAGTGATTAAAAACATTATGCTATCGTTGTTATTTGCCTCAGAATGCCGAGTGGATTTGTAACCGTTAAAACTCCTTCGGGCCTGATGCCCGAGCAATTTATTCTGTGGTTAAGAAACTTTGGATTTATCATCTCATATATTGCATCTGTCTTTGAACGAAATTCGTTTTTCTCTCAAATTGTTGTCTGTTTGCTTGATGCAGCTTCTGGAAAAGAATGGCCAATCGCCTGATCGGGCGATCCTTGAGCAACATTGATCAGCTCATCAGCGAGGCATTTTAGTAATGGTCTTGGCGTTCCAGTCGACCGATCGGGCGATCCTCGAGAAGCATTGATCGGCTCATCAGCAAGGCACTCAGCAATGGTCTTAACATTCCAGTCGGCCGATTGAGTAATCCTCGAGTAGCATTGATCATCTCATCAGCAAGGCACTTAGCAATGGTCTTGACGTTCCTATCAATCGATTGGGTGATCCTTGAGTAGCATTGATCAGCTCATCAGCAAGGCACTCCACAATGGTCTTGATGTTCCTGTCATCCACCCGACAAGGTTTTTCAAACTTAGGCGAGCACTGGGCTGCAGCTAAGCCCCCGAGTGGGAGGATTGCTCCCTGCTCGGTAGGATTTTTCACACTTAGGCGAGTACGGGACTGCAGCTAAGCCACCGAGTGGGAGGACTGCTCTCCACTCGGTAGGATTTTTTCAAACTTAGGCGAGTACGAGACTGCAGCTAAGCCTCCGAGTGGGAGGTTTGCTCACCACTCGGTAGGATTTTTCAAACTTAGGCGAGTACAGGACTGCAGCTAAGCCCCCATGTGGGAGGATTGCTCTCCACTTGGTAGGATTTTTTCAAACTTAGGCGAGTATGAGACTGCAGCTAAGCCTCCAAGTGGGAGGTTTGCTCACCACTCGGTAGG
>NC_041385.1:40267486-40387679 GCF_002162155.2 Triticum dicoccoides | reverse complement strand
GAGTACGAGACTGCAGCTAAGCCTTCGAGTGGGAGGTTTGCTCACCACTCGGTAGGATTTTTCATACTTAGGCGAGTACGAGACTGCAGCTAAGCCTCCGAGTGGGAGGTTTGCTCACCACTCAGTAGGATTTTTCAAACTTAGGCGAGTACAGGACTGCAGCTAAGCTCCCGACTGGGAGAGTTGCTCATCACTTGGTAGGATTTGTCTCACTTAGGCAAGCATTGGGCTGCAGCTAAGCCTCCGAGTGAGAGGCAGACTCGTCGCTCGGTAGGATTTTTGTCACTTAAGTGAGCACTGGGCTGCAGCTAAGCCCCCGAGTGAGAGGCAGACTCATCACTCGGTAGGATTTTTATCACTTAGGTGAGCGCTGGGCTGCAGCTAAGTCCCCAAGTGAGAGGCAGACTCATCACTCGATAGGATTTTTATCACTTAGGCGAGCACTGGGCTGCAGCTAAGTGCTACGTCTTGAGCTAGCGTTGTTTTCCCCGAAGAGGAGAGGGTGATGCAGCAAGTGTAGCGTAAGTATTTCCCTCAGTTTTGAGAACCAAGGTATCAATCCAGTAGGAGGCTCCTCAAAAGTCCCACGCACCTACACAAACAAACTGAGAACTCGCAACCAACGCAATAAAGGGGTTGTCAATCCCTTAATGGCCACTTGCGAAAGTGAGATCTAATAAAGATAGTAAGATAAGATAAATATTTTTTTGGTATTTTATAATATAGATGCAAAAAGTAAAGATGCAAATAAAAGTAGATTGAAAGCAAATATGATAAGAGATAGACCCGGGGGCCATAGGTTTCACTAAAGGCTTCTCTCAAGATAGCATAAGTATTACGGTGGGTGAACAAATTACTGTCGAGCAATTGATAGAAAAGCGCATAGTTATGAGATTATCTAGGCATGATCATGTATATAGGCATCACATCCATAACAAGTAGACCGACTCCTGCCTGCATCTACTACTATTCCTCCATACATCGACCGACTCCTGCCTGCATCTAGAGTATTAAGTTCATCAGAACAGAGTAACGCATTAAGCAAGATGACATGATGTAGAGGGATCAATTCATGCAATATGATATAAACCCCATCTTGTTATCCTCGATGGCAACAATACAATGCGTGTCTTGCAACCCTTTCTATCACTGGGTAAGAACACCGCAAGATTGAACCCAAAGCTAAGCACTTCTCCCATGGCAAGAAAGATCAATCTAGTAGACCAAATCAAACTGATAATTCGAAGAGACTTGCAAAGATAACTCAATCATACATAAAAGAATTCAGATAAGATTCAAATATTATTCATAGATAAACTTGATCATAAACCCACAATTCATCGGATCTCGACAAACACACCGCAAAAAGAGTTTACATCGCATAAATCTCCACAAGAGAGGGGGAGAACATTGTATTGAGATCCAAAAAGAGAGAAGAAGCCATCTAGCTAATAACTATGTGTTGGGGAATGTAGTAATTTCAAAAAAAATCCTACGCACACGCAAAAGATCATGGTGATGCATAGCAACGAGAGGGGAGAGTGTTCTCCACTACCCTCATAGACCGAAAGCGGAAGCGTTATGACAACGCGGTTGATGTAGTCGTACGTCTTCACTATCCGACTGATCAAACACCGAAACTACGGCGCCTCCGAGTTCTAGCACACGTTCAGCTCGATGACGTCCCTCGAACTCCGATCCAGCCGAGTGTCGAGGGAGAGTTCCGTCAGCATGACGGCATGGTGACGATCTTGATGTTCTACCGACGCAGGGTTTCGCCTAAGCACCGCTACGATATTATCGAGGTGGATTATCGTGGAGGGGGGCACCGCACACGGTTAAGAGATCCAAGGGATCAATTGTTGTTGTGCCTAGAGGTGCCCCCTGCCCCCGTATATAAAGGAGCAAGGGGGGAGGGGGCGGCTGGCCTAGGAGGGGCGCGCCAAGGGGAGTCCTACTCCCACCGGGAGTAGGACTCCCTCCTTCCTTGTTGGATTGGAGAAGGGGGGAAAGAGGGGGAGAGGAGGAAGGAAAAGGGGGCCACACCCCTTGTCCAATTCGGACCAGAGGGGGGATGCACGCCTCCTTCCTTTCAGCCTCTCTCCTCTATCCCCGTATGGCCCAATAAGGCCCATATACTCCCCGGCGAATTCCCGTAACTCTTTGGTACTCCGAAAAATACCCGAATCACTCGGAACCTTTCCGAACTTTGAATATAGTCGTCCAATATATCGATCTTTACGTCTCGACCATTTCGAGACTCCTCATCATGTCCCCGTTATCATCCGGGACTCCGAACTCCTTCGGGACATCAAAACTCATAAACTTATAATATAGCTCTCATCGAAACCTTAAGCGTGCGGACCCTACGGGTTCGAGAACTATGTAGTCATGACCGAGACACGTCTCCGGTCAATAACCAATAGCGGAACCTGGATGCTCATATTGGCTCCCACATATTCTACGAAGATCTTTATCGGTCAGACCGCACAACAACATACGTTGTTCCCTTTGTCATCGGTATGTTACTTGCCCGAGATTCGATCGTCGGTATCTCAATACCTAGTTCAATCTCGTTACCAGCAAGTCTCTTTACTCGTTACGTAATGCATCATCCCACAACTAACTCATTAGTCACATTGCTTGCAAGGCTTTATAGTGATGTGCATTACCGAGAGGGCCCAGAGATACCTCTCCGACAATCGGAGTGACAAATCCTAATCTCGAAATACGCCCACCCAACATGTACCTTCGGAGACACCTGTAGAGCTCCTTTATAATCACCCATTTACGTTGTGACATTTGGTAGCACACAAAATGTTCCTCCGGTAAACGGAGTTGCATAATCTCATAGTTGTAGGAACATGTATAAGTCATGAAGAAAGCAATAACAACATACTAAACGATCAAGTGCTAAGCTAACGGAATGGGCCATGTCAATCACATCATTCTCCTAATGATGTGATCCCGTTAATCAAATGACAACTCATGTCTATGGTTAGGAAACTTAACCATCTTTGATTAACGAGCTAGTCAAGTAGAGGCATACTAGTGACACTATGTTTGTCTATGTATTCACACATGTATTATGTTTCCGGTTAATACAATTCTAGCATGAATAATAAACATTTATCATGAAATAAGGAAATAAATAATAACTTTATTATTGCCTCTAGGGCATATTTCCTTCAGTCTCCCACTTGCACTAGAGTCAATAATCTAGTTCACATCGCCATGCGATTTAACACCAATATTCACATCTGTATGTGATTAATACCCATAGTTCACATCGTCATGTGATCAACACCCAAAGGGTTTACAAGAGTCAATAATCTAGTTCACATTGTTATGTGATTAACACCCAAAGAGTACTACGGTATGATCATGTTTTGCTTGTGAGAGAAGTTTAGTCAACGGGTCTGTCATATTCAGAGCCGTATGTATTTTGCAAATATTCTATGTCCACAATGCTCTGCATGGAGCTACTCTAGCTAATTGCTCCCACTTTCAATATGTATCCAGATTGAGATTTAGAGTCATCTGGATTGGTGTAAAAGCTTGCATCGTTGTAACTTTTATGACGGGCTCTTTTATCACCTCCATAATCGAGAAACATCTCCTTAGTCCTCACTAAGGATATTCTTGACCGCTATCAGTGATCTACTCTTAGATCAAAATTGTATTCCTTTGTCAAACTCAGAGCAAGGTATACAATAGGTCTGGTTCACAGCATAGCATACTTTATAGAACCTATGACTGAGGCATAGGGGATGACTTTTCATTCTCTTTCTATTTTCTGCCATGGTCGGGTCTTGAGTCTTACTCAACTTCACACCTTTGCATCACAGGCAAGAACTCCTTCTTTGACTGTTCCATTTTGAACTATTTCAAAAATTTATCAAGGTATGTACTCATTGAAAAAACTTATCAAGCGTCTTGATCTATCTCAATAGATCTTGATGCTCAATATGTAAGTAGATTTACTGAGGTCTTTCTTTGAAAAACTCCTTTCAAACACTCCTTTATGCTTTCCAGAAAATTCTACATCATTTCCGATCAATAATATGTCATTCACATATACTTATCAGAAAGGCTGTAGTGCTCCCACTCACTTTCTTGTAAATACAGGCCTTTCCAAAAGTCTGTATAAAACCATATGCTTTGATCAACTCATCAAAGTGTATATTCTAACTCCGAGATGCTTGCACCAGTCCATTGATGGATCGTTGGAGCTTGCACATTTTATTAGCACCTTTAGGATTGACAAAACCTTCTGGTTGCATCATATACAACTCTTCTTTAATAAATCCATTAAAGAATGCAGTTTTGACATCCTTTTGTCAGATTTCATAAAATGTGGCAATTGCTAACATGATTCGGACAGACTTTAAGCATCGATGCGAGTGAGAAAAAACTCATCGTAGTCAACATCTTGAACTTTGTCAAAAACCTTTTTCGACAAATCTAGCTTTGTAGATAGTAACACTACTATCAACGTCCGTCTTCCTCTTGAACATCCATTTATTTTCTATGGCTTGTCGATCATCGGGCAAGTCAATCAAAGTCCACACTTTGTTCTCATATATGGATCCCATCTCAGATTTCATGGCCTTCAAGCCATTTCGCGGAATCTGGGCTCATCATCGCTTCCTCATAGTTCGTAGGTTTATCATGGTCTAGTAACATGACTTTCAGAATAGGATTACCGTACCACACTGGTGCGGATTGTACTCTGGAATACCTATGAGGTTCTGTAGTAACTTGATTTGAAGTTTTATGATCATCATCATTAGCTTCCTCGCCAATCGGTGTAGCAATCACTGGAACTGATTTCTGTGATGAACAACTTTCCAATGTGGGAGAAGGTACAATTACCTCATCAAGTTCTACTTTCCTCCCACTCACTTCTTTCGAGAGAAACTCCTTCTCTAGAAAGGATCAATTCTTAGCAACGAATGTTTTGCCTTCGGATCTGTGACAGAAGGTGTACCCAATAGTTTCCTTTGGGTATTCTATGAAGACGCACTTTCCGAGTTGGGTTCGAGCTTATCAGGTTGAAAACCTTTTTCATATAAGCATTGCAACTCCAAACTTTAAGAAACGACAACTTAGGTTTACTGTTAAACCATAGTTCATACGGTGTCGTCTCAACGGATTTAGATGGTGCCCTATTCAAACGTGAATGCAGCTGTCTCTAATGCATAACCCCAAGACGATAGTGGTAAACCGACAAGGGACATCATAGATTGCACCATATCTAGTAAAGTACGATTATGACGTTCGGACACACCATTACATTGTGGTGTTCAAGGTGGCGTGAGTTGCGAAACTATTTCACATTGTTTCAAATGAAGACCAAACTCGTAACTCAAATATTCGTCTCCACGATCAGATCGTAGAAATTTTATTTTTCTTGTTACGATGATTTTCCACTTCACTCTGAAATTCTTTGAACTTTTCAAATGTTTCAGACTTATGTTTCATCAAGTAGATATACCCATATCTGCTCAAATCATCTGTGAAGGTCAGAAAATAACGATACACGCCGCGAGCCTTAACACTCACCGGATTGCATACATCGGTATGTATTATTTCCAATAAGTCAGTAGCTCGTTCCATTGTTCCGGAGAACGGAGTTTTAGTCATCTTGCCCAAAAGGCACGGTTCGCGAGCATCAAATGATTCATAACCAAGTGATTTCGAAAATCCATCTTTATGGAGTTTCTTCATGCGCTTTACACCGATATGACCCAAACGGCAGTGCCACAAATAAGTTGCACTGTCATTATTAACTTTGCATCTTTTGGCATCAATATTGTTAATATGTGTATCACTACGATCGAGATCCAACAAACTATTTTCATTGGGTGTATGACCATCGAAGGTTTTATTCATGTAAACAGAACAACAATTATTCTTTGACTTTAAATGAATAAGCGTATCACAATAAACATGATCAAATCATATTCATGTTCAACGCAAATGCCAAATAACATTTATTTAGGTTTAATACTAATCCCGAAAGTATAGGGAGTGTGCGATGATGATCATATCAATCTTGGAACCACTTCCAATACACATCATCACTTCACCCTCAACTAGTCTCTGTTTATTTTGTAACTCCTGTTTCGAGTCACTAATTTTTAGCAACCGAACAAGTATCAAATACTCAGGGGCTACTATAAACACTAGTAAGGTACACATCAATAACCTGTATATCAAATATACCCTTGTTCACTCTGCCATCCTTCTTATCCACCAAATATTCAGGGTATTTCCGTTTCCAATGACCATTTCCTTTGCAGTGTAAGCACTCAGTTTCAGGCTTTGGTTCAGCTTTGGGTTTCTTCGTGGGAGTGACAACTTGCTTGTCATTCTACTTGAAGTTCCCTTTCTTTCCCTTTGCCCTTTTTCTTGAAACTAGTGATCTTGTCAACCATCAACACTTGATGCTCTTTCTTGATTTCTACCTTCGTCGATTTCAACATCACGAAGAGCTCGGGAATCGTTTTCGTCATCCTTTGCATACTATAGTTCATCACAAAGTTCTACTAACTTGGTGATGGTGACTAGAGAACTCTGTCAATCACTATCTTATCTGGAAGATTAACTCCCACTTGATTCAAGCGATTGTAGTACCCAGACAATGTAAGCACATGCTCACTAGTTGAGCGATTCTCCTCCATCTTTTAGCCATAGAACTTGTTGGAGACTTCATATCTCTCAACTCGGGTATTTGCTTGAAATATTAACTTCAACTCCTGGAACATCTCACATGGTCCATGACGTTCAAAACGTCTTTGAAGTCCCGATTCTAAGCCGTTAAGCATGGTGCACTAAACTATCAAGTAGTCATCATATTGAGCTAGCCAAACATTCATAACGTCTGCATCTGCTCCTGCAATAGGTCTGTCACCTAGTGGTGCATTAAGGACATAATTCTTCTGTGCAGCAATGAGGATAAACCTCAGATCACGGATCCAATCCGCATCATTGCTACTAACATCTTTCAACACAGTTTTCTCTAGGAACATATCAAAATAAACATATGAAAGCAACAACGCAAGCTATTGATCTACAACATAATTTGCAAAATACTACCAGGACTAAGTTCATGATAAATTTAAGTTCAATTAATCATATTACTTAAGAACTCCCAGTTAGACAGACATCTCTCTAGTCATCTAAGTGATCACGTGATCCAAATCAACTAAACCATGTCCGATCATCACGTGTGATGGAGTAGTTTCAATGGTGAACATCACTATGTTGATCATATCTACTATATGATTCACGTTCGACCTTTCGGTCTCCGTGTTCCGAGGCCATATCTGTTATATGCTAGGCTCGTCAAGTTTAACCTGAGTATTCTGCGTGTGCAACTGTTTTGCACCCGTTGTGTTTGAAAGTAGAGCCTATCACACCCGATCATCATGTGGTGTCTCAACATGAAGAACTTTCGCAATGGTGCATACTCAAGGAGAACACTTCTTGATAATTGAGTGAGAGATCATCTTAAAATGCCACCGTCAATCAAAGCAATATAAGATACATAAAGGATAAACATCACATGCAATCAATATAAGTGGTATGATATGGCCATCATCATCTTGTGCTTGTGATCTCCATCTCCGAAGCACCATCGTGATCACCATCGTCACCAGCGCGACACCTTGATCTCCATCGTAGCATCGTTGTCGTTATGCCATCTATTGCTTCTACGACTATCGCTACCGCTTAGTGATAAAGTAAAGCAATTACAGGGCGATTGCATTTCATACAATAAAGCGACAACCATATGGCTCCTGCCAGTTGCCGATAACTCGGTTACAAAACATGATCATCTCATACAATAAAATATAGCATCACATCTTGACCATATCACATCACAACATGCCCTGCAAAAACAAATTAGACGTCCTCTACTTTGTTGTTGCAAATTTTACGTGGCTGCTACGGGCTGAGCAAGAACCATTCTTACCTATGCATCAAAACCACAATGATAGTTTGTCAAGTTGGTGCTGTTTTAACCTTCGCAAGGACCGGGTGTAGCCACACTCGGTTCAACTAAAGTGAGAGAGACAGACACCCGCCGGTCACCTTTAAGCAATGAGTGCTCGTAGCGGTGAAACCAGTCTTGCGTAAGCGTATGCGTAATGTCGGTCCGGGCTGCTTCATCTCACAATGCCGCTGAACCAAAGTATGACATGCTGGTAAGCAGTATGACTTATATCGCCCGTAACTCACTTGTGTTCTACTCGTGCATATGACATCTACTCATAAAACCAGGCTTTGATACCACTGTTGGGGAACAAATTAATTTCAAAAAATTTCCTACGCACATGCAAAGGATCATGGTGATGCATAGCAACGAGAGTGGAGAGTGTTGTCCACGTACCCTCGTAGACCGAAAGCGGAAGCGTTATGACAACGCGGTTGATGTAGTCATACATCTTCACGATCCGACCGATCAAGCACCGAAACTACAGCGCCTCCGAGTTCTAGCACACGTTCAGCTTGATGACGTCCCTCGAACTCCGATCCAGCCGAGTGTCGAGGGAGAGTTCCATCAGCATGACGGCATGGTGACGATCTTGATGTTCTATCGACGCAGGGCTTCGCCTAAGCACCACTATGATATTATCGAGGTGGATTATCGTAGAGGGGGGCACCGCACACGGCTAAGAGATCCAAGGGATCAATTGTTGTTGTGCCTAGAGGTGCCCCCCTGCCCCCGTATATAAAGGAGCAAGCGGGGAGGGGGCGGCCGGCCTAGGAGGGGCGCGCCAAGGGGAGTCCTACTCCCACCGGGAGTAGGACTCCCTCCTTCCTTGTTGGAGTAGGAGAAGGGGGGAAAGAGGGGGAGAGGAGGAAGGAAAAGGGGGCCGCACCCCTTGTCCAATTAGGACCAGAGGGGGGCTGCGCGCCTCCTTCCTTTTGGCCTCTCTCCTCTATCCCTGTATGGCCCAATAAGGCCTATATACTCCCCGGCGAATTTCCGTAACTCTCCGGTACTCCGAAAAATACCCGAATCACTCGGAACCTTTCCGAACTCCGAATATAGTCGTCCAATATATCGATCTTTACGTCTCGACCATTTTGAGACTCCTCGTCATGTCCCCGTTCTCATCCGGGACTCCGAACTTCTTCGGGACATCAAAACTCATAAACTCATAATATAACTGTCATCGAAACCTTAAGCGTGCGGACCCTATGGGTTCGAGAACTATGTAGACATGACCGAGACACGTCTCCGGTCAATAACCAATGGCGGAACCTGGATGCTCATATTGGCTCCCACATATTCTACGAAGATCTTTATCGGTTAGACCGCATAACAACATACGTTGTTCCCTTTGTCATCGGTATGTTACTTGCCCGAGATTCGATCGTCGGTATCTCAATACCTAGTTCAATCTCGTTACCGGCAAGTCTCTTTACTCGTTACGTAATGCATCATCCCGCAACTAACTCATTAGTCACATTGCTTGCAAGGCTTTATAGTGATGTGCATTACCGAGAGGGCCCAGAGATACCTCTCCGACAATCGGAGTGACAAATCCTAATCTCGAAATACGCCAACCCAACATGTACCTTCGGAGACACCTGTAGAGCTCCTTTATAATCACCCATTTACGTTGTGACATTTGGTAGCACACAAAATGTTCCTCCGGTAAACGGGAGTTGCATAATCTCATAGTTGTAGGAACATGTATAAGTCATGAAGAAAGCAATAACAACATACTAAACGATCAAGTGCTAAGCTAACGGAATGGGCCATGTCAATCACATCATTCTCCTAATGATGTGATCCCGTTAATCAAATGACAACTCATGTCTATGGTTAGGAAACTTAACCATCTTTGATTAACGAGCTAGTCAAGTAGAGGCATACTAGTGACACTATGTTTGTCTATGTATTCACACATGTATTATGTTTCCGGTTAATACAATTCTAGCATGAATAATAAACATTTATCATGAAATAAGGAAATAAATAATAACTTTATTATTGCCTTTAGGGCATATTTCCTTCACTATGGACCCGAAGGTCTGTGGTAAACTACTCACAACTCATCGGAGGGGCAAGGATGTTGATGTAGATGCCCTCCATGGTCGATCCCCCCTCCGGCAGAGTGCCGGCGAAGGCTCCAAGATGGGATCTCGCGGATACAGAAGGTTATAGTGGTGGAAATTGTGTTTCGTGGTGCTCCTGGATGTTCTCGGGGTACATAGGTATATATAGGAGGAAGAAGTACGTCGGTGGCCGCCCGAGGGGCCCACGAGACAAGGGGCGTGCCCTACAGGGGGGGTGGCCTCCTATCTCGTGGGGTCCTCGGGAGCTTCTTGACTTGCACTCCAAGCTCTCCGGACCACGTTCGTTCCAAAAATTACGCTCCCGAAGGTTTCATTCCATTTGGACTCCGTTTGATATTCCTTTTCTTCGAAATACTGAAATAGGCAAAAAACAGCAATATGGGCCGGGCCTCCGGTTAGTAGGTTAGTCTAAAAAAATAATATAAACGTGTAAAATAAAGCCCATAAACATCCAAAAGGGGTAATATAATAGCATGGAACAATCAAAAATTATAGAGACGTTGGAGACGTATCAAGCATCCCCAAGCTTAATTCCTGCTCGTCCTCGAGTAGGTAAATGATAAAAAGAGAATTTTTGATGTGGAATGCTACCTAGCATAATTCATAATGTAATTTTCTTTATTGTGGCACGAATGTTCAGATCCAAATGAATACACAATAAAAGTTCATATTGATAAAAGAAATAGTAACACTTCAAGCATACTAATCAAAGTAATCATGTCTTCTCAAAATAACATGGCAAAAGAAAGTTCATCCCTACAAAATCATATAGTTAGGCTATGCTTCATTTTCGTCACACAAAGATGTTCCCAACTTCTATACCCCCGATGACAAGACAAGCAATTGTTTCATACTTAAATAATCTCAAACTTTTTCAACCTTCCCGCAATACATGAGCGTGAGCCATGGATATAGCACTATGGGTGGAATAGAATATGATGATGGGGATTGTGTGGAGAAGACAAAAAAAGGAGAAAGTCTCATATTGACGAGGATAATCAACGGGCTATGGAGATGCCCATCAATTGATGTCAACATGAGGAGTAGGGATTGCCATGCAACGGATGCACTAGAGCTATAAATGAATGCTCAACAAAAGAAAACTAGTGGGTGTGCATCCAACTTGCTTGCTCTCGAAGACCTAGGGCATTTGAGGAAGCCCATCGTAGGAATATACAAGCCAGGTTCTATAATGAAAAATTCCCACTAGTATGAAAAAGACAACTTATGAGACTCGCTATATGAAAAACATGGTGCTACTTTGAAGCACAATATATGAGACTCACTACATGAAGAACAAGGTGCTACTTTGAAGCACAAGTGTGGAAAAAGAGATAGTAACATTGCCCTTTTTTTATTTTCTTCTCTCTTTTTTCTTTTTTTCTTCTTTTTTTTCTTTTTTCCCCTTCTTTTTTGGGCCTTTTTTTCTTTTGGCCTTTCTTCTTTTTTCTTCTTTTTTGGGCAATGTTCTAATAATGATGATCATCACACTTTCATTGATTACAACATATGAATTACAACTCGAAACTAGAACAAGATATGACTCTATATGAATGCCTCCGGCGGTGTACCGGGATGGTGCAATGAATCAAGAGTGATATGTATGAAAAATAATGCATGGTGGCTTTGCCACAAATACGATGTCAACTACATGATTATACAATGGCAATATGACAAAAGTAAAGTATGTCATGATGAACGGAACGGTGGAAAGTTGCATGGCAATATATCTCGGAATGGCTATGGAAATGCCATAATAGGTAGGTATGGTGGCTGTTTTGAGGAAGATATAGGGAGTTTTATGTGTGATAGAGCGTATCGTACCACGGGGTTTGGATGCACCGGCGAAGTTTTCACCAACTCTCAAGGTGAGAAAGGGCAATGCACGGTACCGAAGAGGCTAGTAATGGCGGAAAGGTAAAAGTGCGTATAATCCATGGACTCAACATTAGTCAAAAGAACTCATATATTTATTGAAAAAAATTAGAAGTCATCAAAAATCAAGTACTACGCGCATGCTCCTAGGGGGATAGATTGGTAGGAAAATACCATCGCTCCTCCCCGACCGCCACTCATAAGGATGCACAAGCCAGGTACACTTCATGTTTCAAATTTGTTACATAACTTTAACCATACGTGCATGCTACGGGACTTGCTAACTTCAACACAAGCATTCTTTAAATTCATAATCACCCAACTAGCATGACTTTAATATCACTACCTCCATATCTCAAAACAATTATCAAGCATCAAATTGATCATAGCATCCAATTCACTTCCTATGATAGTTTTTATTATACCCAACTTGGATGCTCATCATTCTAAGACCAACTTTATGATAATAGCAAATACCATGCTGTTCTAAACGACTCTCAAAATAATATAAGTGAAGCATGAGAGACTAGCAATTTCTTCAAAATTAAGGCACCACCGTGCTTTAAAAGATATAAGTGAAGCACTAGAGCAAAAACTATCAAGCTCAAAAGATATAAGTGAAGCACATAGAGTATTCTAGCAAATTCTAATCAAATAGGCTTCTCCCAAAAAGTTGTGTACAGCAAGTATGATTGTGGTGAACTAAAAAGCAAAGACTAATATAATACACGACGCTCCAAGCAAAACACATATCATGTGGCGAATAAAAATATAGCTCCAAGTAAAGTTACCAATGAACGAAGAAGAAAGAAAGGATGCCTTCCAGGGGCATCCCCAAGATTAGGCTTTTGGCTATCCTTGAATATCTTGGGGTTCCATGGGCATCCCCAATCTTAGGCTCTTGCCACCCTTTATTCCATAGTCCATAAAAGCTTTACCCAAAACTTGAAAACTTCACAACACAAAACTCAACAGGAAATCTTATAAGCTCCGTTAGTGAAAGAGAAGAAAACCACCACATAAGGTACTGCAATGAACTCATTCTTTATTTATTTTGGTGTTAAACCTACTATATTCCAACTTTCTTATGGTTTATAAACTAATTTACTAGCCATAGATGCATTGAAATAAGCAAACAACACACAAAAACAGATTTTGTCAAAAACAGAACAGTCTGTAGAAATATGTAACTAACGCAAATTCTAGAACTCTAAAACTCCTACCAAAATAGGACGTACTGGAAAATTTGTTTATTGATCAGTAGCAACAAGAATCAATGCAAAAGCACGTTTCTGTGATTTATTGATTTTTTTCTCGTGAGCGCAAAGTTTCTGTTTTTCAGCAGAATCAAATCAACTATCATCGTAGATATCCTATAGATTCTACTTGGCACAAACACTAACTAAAAGAAAAAAACACATCTAAACAGAGAGTAGATGCAATATTTATTGAATAACAGCAAGGAAAAAATATTGGGTTTTTTCCCAACAAGCGCTTTTCTTTGAAGCCTTTTTAGCTAGGCATTGAGATTTCAATGATGCTCACATAAAAGACAAAAATTAAAGCACAAAGAGAGCATCATAAAATAGGTGAAAAACACATCTAAATCCAACATACTTCCTATGCATAGGCATCTTATAGGCAAACAAATTATCAAGGCAACCAAAAACTAGCATATGCAAGGAAGCGGAAAGAAACAATAGCAATCTCAACATAACGAGAGGTAATTTAGTAACATGAAAATTTCTACGACCATATTTTCCTCTCTCATAATAATTACATGTAGGATCATAAGCAAATTCAACAAAATAGATATCACATAACATATTCTCAACACGATCCACATGCATGCAAAGTTGACACTCTTCCAAGATAGTGGGATTAACATTAACTAAAGTCATGACCTCTTCAAACCCACTTTTATCAAAAACTTCATAAGATTGAACATTATCCAAATATGTGGGATCTAAAGTTGACACTCTTCCAAACCCACTTTCAATAATATTGCAAACACTATTATCAATCTCATATTCATCATGGGGCTTAAATAAATTTTCAAGATAATAAGAAGAATCGCCCCAATCATGATCATTGCAACAAGTAATAGGCATAGCAAAATTAGCATCCCCAAGCTTAGGGTTTTGCATATTATTAGCACAATTGACATCAAGAGAATTTATAGGAAAATCATTGCAATCATGCTTTTTATTCAAGGAGTTATCGTGAATCTCTTCATAACTTTCTTCTTCATAATTTTCAGATTCACAAATTTTGAGCAAAGCTTCATAAAGATAATCCAGTGCACAAAACTCACTAGCAATTGGTTCACCATAATTGGATCTCTTAAACAGATTAGCAAGCGGATGAGGATCCATAGATCTTAGGTTCTCCGTTTAGCAATAAATAAGCATCCAATCCAACCAAATGAGCAAACGAAAGGGCAAGCAAAAGAGAGGAGGAGATTGGGAAAGAGAGGGCGAATAAAACGGCAAGGGTGAAGTGGGGGAGAGGAAAACGAGAGGCAACTGGCAAATAATGTAAATGCGAGGGAGATGGGTTTGTGATGGGTACTTGGTATGTCTTGACTTGAGCGAAGACCTCCCCGGAAACGGCGCCAGAAATCCTTCTTGCTACGTCTTGAGCTAGCGTTGGTTTTCCCCGAAGAGGAGTGGGTGATGCAGCAAGTGTAGCGTAAGTATTTCCCTCAGTTTTGGGAACCAAGGTATCAATCCAGTAGGAGGCTCCTCAAAAGTCCCACGCACCTACACAAAAAAACTGAGAACTCGCAACCAACGCAATAAAGGGGTTGTCAATCCCTTCACGGCCACTTGCGAAAGTGAGATCTAATAAAGATAGTAAGATAAGATAAATATATTTTTGGTATTTTATAATATAGATGCAAAAAGTAAAGATGCAAATAAAAGTAGATTGAAAGCAAATATGATAAGAGATAGACCCGGGGGCCATAGGTTTCACTAGAGGCTTCTCTCAAGATAGCATAAGTATTACGGTGGGTGAACAAATTACTGTCGAGCAATTGATAGAAAAGCGCATAGTTATGAGATTATCTAGGCATGATCATGTATATAGGCATCACGTCCATAACAAGTAGACTGACTCCTGCCTGCATCTACTACTATTACTCCACAGATCGACCGACTCCTACCTGCATCTAGAGTATTAAGTTCATAAGAATAGAGTAACGCATTAAGCAAGATGACATGATGTAGAGGGATAAACTCATGCAATATGATATAAAACCCATCTTGTTATCCTCGATTGCAACAATACAATACGTGTCTTGCAACCCTTTCTGTCACTGGGTAAGAACACCGCAAGATTGAACCCAAAGCTAAGCACTTCTCCCGTGGCAAGAAAGATCAATCTAGTAGGCCAAACCAAACTGATAATTCGAAGAGACTTGCAAAGATAACTCAATCATACATAAAAGAATTCAGAGAAGATTCAAATATTATTCATAGATAAACTTGATCATAAACCCACAATTCATTGGATCTCGACAAACACACCGCAAAAAGAGTTTACATCGAATAGATCTCCACAATAGAGGGGGAGAACATTGTATTGAGATCCAAAAAGAGAGAAGAAGTCATCTAGCTAATAACTATGGACCCGTAGGTCTGTGGTAAACTACTCACAACTCATCGGAGGGGCAAGGATGTTGATGTAGAAGCCCTCCATGGTCGATTCCCCCTCCGGCAGAGTGCCGCCGAAGGCTCCAAGATGGGATCTCGCGGATACTGAAGGTTACGGCGGTGGAAATTGTGTTTCGTGGTGCTCCAGGATGTTTTCGGGGTACGTAGGTATATATAGGAGGAAGAAGTACATCGGTGGCTGCCCGAGGGGCCCACGAGACAGGGGCGCCCTACAGGGGGGGGCTATCTCATGGGGTCCTCGGGAGCTTCTTGACTTGCACTCCAAGCTCTCCAGATCACGTTTGTTCCAAAAATCACGCTCCCGAAGGTTTCATTCCGTTTGGACTCCGTTTGATATTCCTTTTCTTCAAAATACTGAAATAGGCAAAAAACAACAATATGGGTTGGCCCTCCGGTTAGTAGGTTAGTCCCAAAAAATGATATAAACGTGTAAAATAAAGCCCATAAACATCCAAAAGAGGTAATATAATAGCATGGAACAATCAAAAATTATAGATACGTTGGAGACGTATCACTAAGCCCCGAGTGAGAGGCAGACTCATCACTCGGTAGGATTGTTATCACTTAGGCGAGCACTGGGCTGCAGCTAAGCCCCCGAGTGAGAGGTTGACTCATCACTCGGTAGGATTTTTATCACTTCGTCTTAGGCGAAATAGATTCACAGCTAAGGTAATGCGCACAAAAGAAATAAACAACAATCATTCGGAAGAAGTAAATTCTGTCTTTTGATAGCCAAACTAAAAGGTATTTCTAATCACATCTGATCAGTCTAAATATTTAAGAATAGAAAGGGCGGAGCAGATCCGCATTCCAGGCACGTGGCTCATCTTTATTGTGTTCGACGTTGAAGAGACGCTATGCTCCATTGCGGAGCACCTTGGTGATGACGAAAGGGCCTTCCCAAGCAGGAGCGAGCTTGTGAGGTCTCTGCTGATCCACTCGAAGAACCAGGTCTCCTTCTTGAAATGCTCGACCCCTCACGTTTCTAGCATGAAATTGACGCAAGTCTTGCTGATAAATGGTCGACCGGATCAAGGCCATTTCTCTTTCTTCTTCTAGGAGATCGATTGTATCTTGCTGAGCTTGTTCTTCTTCTTCTTCTGAGAAGAGTTCGACTCGAGGCGCATTGTGGAGCAAATCACTGGGGAGTACGGCTTCAGCTTCGTAGACTAAGAAGAATGGAGTCCTTCTAGTCGACCGGTTAGGGATTCTCCTCAACCCCCACAGTACTGATGGAAGCTCGTCGACCCAAGCTCCTGCTTGGGAGGCACAAAAGGCTTTGAACTCTTCAGAATCGAAGTTCGAGCCGTTATCCGTGATGATGTTGTGTGGGACGCCATATCTGAATATGCGTTCTCTAATGAAACTCACGGATGTGCTTGCTTCAAGGCTTTTGATGGGCTTGGCTTCGATCCATTTGGTGAACTTGTCGACTGCTACCAGCACATGAGTAAATCCACTCCTGCCCGTCCTCAAAGGTCCAACCACGTCCAGTCCCCAGACGGCGAAAGGCCAGACAAGTGGAATTGTTTTCAGAGCTGACGCAGGTTTATGAGACATGTTGGAGTAAAACTGGCAGCCTTCACACTTGTCCACTATTTCCTTAGCCATCTCATTAGCCCGCGGCCAGTAAAATCCGACTCGGTATGCTTTGGCCATGATGGTCCGAGAGGACACGTGGTGACCACAGGTTCTCGAGTGAATATCATTGAGGATGACTCGACCTTCCTCTGGCGTGATGCACTTCTGGCAAACTCCAGCTGCACTTTCTCTGAACAACTGCCCCTTTATCACAGTAAAAGCCTTGAATCACCGGACGATCTGTCAAGCCTCTTCTTCATCCTCCGGAACTTCTTTCCTAAGAATGTATGCAATGTACGACACTGTCCAGTCGGGAGTAATGACCAGAACCTCCATTACTAAGTCGACCACGTCCGGGATTTCAACTTCAGTCGGATCTGTGGCACTCTTGGGCTGTGGCGACTCTTCTGTGAAGGGGTCCTCCTGAACCGAAGGTCAATGAATGTGTTCCAGAAACACGTTGTGGGGAATGGCCTCTCTCTTTGAACCTATCTTCGCCAACTCATCTGCAGCTTGATTTTCAATCGAGTCACATGGTGAAGTTCCAACCCCTCAAACTTCTTTTCCAGCTTCCTAACAGCATTGCAGTAACCAGTCATGGCTGGACTTCTGACATCCCACTCCTTCATCACCTGATTAACCACAAAATCTGAATCGCCATATACCATGAGGCGACGGACGCCGAGTGAAATGGCCATACGCAACCCATATAAAAGTGCTTCGTATTCTGCTTCGTTATTGGAGGAATCAAAATGAATCTGGAGAACATAGTTGAGCTTGTCTCCATGGGGGAACACCAATACTACTCCAGCACCTGATCTGTTTAGCATCTTGGAGCCATCGAAGAACATAGTCCAATGTTCCGAGTGAACTTGAGTCGGTAGTTGCTGCTCAAACCACTCGGCAAGGAAATCCGCGATTGCTTGGGACTTGATAGCTTTCTTTGCCTCAAACTTGATGTCCAGTGGAAGGAGTTCAATCACCCATTTTGCTACTCAACCAGTTGCATCTCTGTTATTCAAAATCTCAGACAACGGTGCATCGCTGACGACTGTAATAGAGTGATCAGAGAAGTAATGTGCAACCTTCTTCATGGTCATGTAAATTCCATAGACAAGCTTCTGATAATGAGGATATCGTTGCTTGGACGGAGTCAAAACTTCGGAGAGATAGTAAACTGGGCGTTGAACTTTGTAAGCTTTTCCTTCCTCTTCTCGCTCGACCGTGAGTACTGTACTGACGACCTGTCCAGTGGCTGCAATGTAAAGCAGTAAAGGCCCTTTGCTGATTGGCGCAGCGAGCACCGGTTGGGTGGAAAGCAGGGTTTTGAGCTCTGCAAACACTGCATCAGCTTCCTTAGACCACTCGAACTTATCAGATTTCTTCATCAATCGGTAAAGAGGCAAGGCCTTTTCACCGAGACGAGAAATGAATGGACTCAAGGCGGCCAAACAACCAGTCAGCTTATGAACGTCATGCACTAGCATGGGGCGTTTCATTCGGAGGATGGTATCAACTTTTTCTGGATTGGCGTCGACCCCTTGTTTGGAAACGAGGAAACCGAGCAATTTTCCTCCTGGAACTCCGAAGGTGCACTTTGACAGATTAAGCTTGATATCATACCTTCTTAGGTTGGCAAAGGTTTCTGCGAGGTCAGTCAATAGGTCGGAACCCTTGCGAGACTTGACCACGATGTCATCCATGTAAGCCTCCACATTCCGACTGATTTGGGTGAGCAGACACTTCTGGATCATTCTCATGAACGTGGCTCCAGCATTTTTAAGACTGAATGGCATGGTGACATAGCAAAAACAGCCGAATGGGGTGATGAAAGCTGTTTTTATTTCATCGGGACCATACAGTCGGATCTGATGATACCCGGAATACGCATCTAGGAAAGACAGGCGTTCACACCCCGCAGTCGAGTCAACAATCTGATCGATACGGGGGAGAGGGAAGTGATCTTTCAGGCAGGCCCAATTGATATGCTTGAAATCAATGCACATGCGAAGTGAATCATCCTTGTTGGGGACCATGACGACATTGGCAAGCCACTCGGAGTGGTAGATTTCACGGATGAACTCTGCTGCCAACAGTAGAGCCACTTCTTCGCTGATTGCTTTTCTCTTCTGAACAGCAGACCGCCGAAGGTGCTCTTTGACGGGTTTTACCTTGGGGTCGACGCGCAAACGGTGCTCAGCCAGTCCTCTGGGTACACTTGGCATGTCAGAGGGTTTCCATGCGAAGATGTCCCAGTTCTCACGGAGGAACTAGATGAGCACTTCTTCCTATTTGCTGTCGAGTGTTGTTGATATATGAGTCGGGGCAGCATTGGGGTCGGTCGGGTGAACATGAATCGGTTTCGTTTCGCCAGTCGACTGAAATGCAGAGTCCGTAGCAGGCTTATTGGCTCGGAGAGAATCACTCGGATCTGCACTCTTCTGGTACTCCTGGAATTCAACTGCCGCCATCTGTGCATCGGCGATTTTGGAACCTTTTTGGAAACATTCTTCTGCTTTCTGCCGATTGCCAGTGGCTGTGATCACACCTTTGGGGCCAGGCATCTTCAGCTTGAAGTATACATAACATGGTCGAGCCATGAAATGTGCGTATGCCGGCCTCCCCAGGATGGCGTGATAAGCACTCTGGAAATCCACGACTTCAAATGTCAACTTTTCTTTCCGGTAATGCTTGGTGTCACCAAAAACCACGTCGAGAGTGATCTGACCGAGTGACTCGGCCTTCTTTCCGGGGATAACACCGTGAAAGATCATGTTGCTCTCGCTAAGCTTGGACATCAGGATGCCCATACCCTTCAAGGTTTCAGCATACAGGATATTCAGGCCGCTACCTCCATCCATCAGCACTTTAGTCAGTCGAGTGCCACCAACCACTAGGTCAACCACCAGCGCTTGCCTCCTGGGGGTGACTACGCGAACAGGATGGTCTGACTGGTCGAATGTGATGGCTGTCTGGGACCATTTCAGGTACATGGTCGTCGTCGCCGAAGCAACCATATTCACCTCTCTGCTGATGACATTCAACTGACTCTTGCTCTCCACATCAGCAAAAATCATGAGAGTGGAATTGACCTTGGGGTAACCATCATCTTCCTCTTCCTCCTCATCTTTGTCCGACTCCTTCTCCTTCTCATTGGGTTGTTTCTCCCGGAACTGTTGGATCAAAAGTCGACATTGCCGAGTGGTATGCTTTGGGTAAATCAGATTGCCTTCTTCATCTTTCTTTGTGTGGATGTGACACGGCAAATCCAGCATGTCATTACCATCTTGATCTTTCACCTTCTTAGGGGGCCAGGGCCCCTTAGGTTTTCCTTTAAACTTTCCTTGATTCACTGCCGCAATCTCTCCAAGTGGGCTCGGCCTTGCGCTTCTGTTTCCGATTGGAGTTGCCTCCACCGGCCTCTTGACCGACTGTTTGCTCTTCCCGCTATGGAGTCGATCCTCTTCTTCCCCGTTAGCGTACCGGGTGGCTATCTCCATCATTCAAGTCAGAGTCATATCCCCAGTCCGACCGAATTTCAAGACCAACTCCCTGTATTTGACACCTTCCTTGAAAGCACAAATAGCTTGATGCTCTGAAACATTCTCGACGGTATGATGCAAAGTGGACCATCTCTGGATGAACTCCCTCAAAGTCTCATTCGGTTTCTGCACACAATGTTGCAACTCGGGTAATCCTGCTGGTCGCTTGCACGTGCCCTCAAAAGTTCTCACGAACACTCGAGATAGCTCTTCCCAACTGTGAATACTGCCCGGAGTCAACTGGGTCAGCCACGCTCGGGCCGATCCTTCCAACATAAGAGGAAGATGCTTCATCGCTATCTCGTCGTTGCCGCCTCCAATCTGCATAGCCACTCGGTAATCCTCAAGCCAAGCTTCAGGCTTGGATTCACCGGTGAACTTACTAACGCCGGACGCCAACCTAAAGTTGGGAGGTATCACTGCTGCCCTGATGGCTCTGCTAAAACACTCGGGACCAGAAACATGCACCCGGCTGCTGCTTGGACGATCTCTGCCAGCGTCTTCTCTGTGTGCTCTGTTCCAGTCGACCAGGCCTTGAACGAGGATAGACCTCTCGTCGAAGCCCGGTTCTCTTGGGTCAACTGAAATCCTGCGCTCACCACTGTGACGGCGTCTGTCGTCGTTCCGCCGAGGCACATACGACACACTCCTCGGAGGAGGCGTGGGTCCCCGACAACGATTGTCGTGGTCGAGTGGATGATCATACTATCCACGGCCTTCACGCCGCAGAGGCGATCTTGGGCTGTGGGTCGACTGAACCGTGTCTGCTGCAACGGATCTGCTGTGAATCCTATTCCGCGAATGAGATACTGATATATTGTGCTCTCCTGCTGCCCTGAGCAGGGCCAGGATCTGCATCAACCCTCTGCCAGATTCTAACTGGGAAGGTTGGATCGACTCTGCTATTCAGGCCGCAGCTGTGAGATTCTGAATCGGAGTGTGGTATACCTTAGGTGGAGGCAGAAAAAACTGTCGTCGACTGGACTCATGGATCTGCTCCTGGGCGCGCTCGTCGAGAGCATGCTGAAGGTTATCTAGTCGAGTGCGCTCAGCCAAATTAGCTAGGCGCGCCTTCTGCAAGGCCCGAGCCTCGGGGGTTTCTCCAACGATGGGCGAGTGGAGTGCATCCATGTTGCGGCAACGAAGTTCTTCCCTCTGCTCCGAAGAGAGGGGCTCGGGTAGGTATTCCTCATGGACATGCGACGGATTTCCGCCTCCGTCCCTGTCGCCCTCGCAGCGGAACACGGGCGGGCTGTCAGGACCATCGACTATCAGGACTTCGGCTGCAGGATCGCTGCTATCGCACTCGGATGCAGTCTCCGCGGAGCCAGTCGATAGATCGAACTGGCCGTAGAGGGATCGATTGCTGCGACTTGATGGGTGGTCGAACACCGAGCCACCACGTGTTTCACCCAGCGTTGAAGCCGCGATCGACCGGACCGCTTGCGGCGGCGAACAGCGGGGAGAGAAAACACCGTTAGAGCCGACTGATACTGAGTCGACGGCTGCCGGAGAAGGACGCCGCGAACGCACGCGCAAAAGTGCGTCGCCCCTCAGACGGGGAGCGCCTCAACGTCGAGCGGAGCTTCCTGAAGCCACGCCGAGTCGTCGGCGACGAAAACGAGCGCGCCGAGACGGATCTCGCGGCCCTCAACCATCTCGCCGCCGGAAACCATGATGATGATCGGAAAAACTTGTAACTTTACTAATAAGTCGCTAAGACACCTGTCCCACGGTGGGCGCCAATTGTCGTGGTTCTAAGTCTGATAGTGGAAAGGGAGGGTAGGTATGGAGAGGCAAGATCTTAGCTATGGCGAAGATGTACACACGAGGTTTACGAGTTGAGGCCCTTCTCGGAGGAAGTAACAACCCTACGTCTCGGTGCCTGGAGGCGGTCGATTGGATTATGTGTGTTGTGTTACAGGGGGTGCGAACCCTTGTTCCAGAGGAGGGGGTGGCTTATATAGAGTGCGCCAGGACCCCCGCCCACCTCCATTACAAAGGGCTTAATGTACATAAAGTGGGGGCGTTATAGGTAACGACAGTCTTAAATGTTCTTAATGCTCATGAAGACTAAGGAGTGAATGCCCGGCTGTTGTACGTTCTACCGACTCCTGGTCTTCGATATAGTCGAGTGATTCCCGTATGGTCGAGTGAAGGTGAGGAATGACGGTCGAGTGATTAAGTCGTCGAGTGGATTCTTGATCTTCTTATCTTCTGGGGCAGTGACCTTGGGTAGGACGTGTAGGTCAGGCCTATGACCCTACCCCAGGTCTGTATCCTCATCACCCACAGAAACAGAGGCATGTCCACTTTCGATGAGGTACACCTCTCGAGATAGAGACTGCCACCTGACATTGCCATGCAAATCATTATCATGGGATGCTGGAGCTCATGGATGATCCGAAATGACAAAATCTTCAGGAGAGCACCACCTCATCTAGACTGATGGAAATTCTATCTCAAGGAAGGACTTCAGGCTACCAGACTCAGAGCAAAGCACACTAAAGAAGTACAACTTAGTTCCTGGATAGTTTAGTATCTGTAATTTAATTTTCATGTTTGATCGCACGGGTGTTGGTTGATTGTGGTTGAACTATTTTTGTATCTACATATTTAATTTAATGAAAATACCGTAGAACATGGCTCAAAAAAAAGTCTGGTAAATTACAATTCTGCAAGAGTGATCATGTAATCAATGTCAATATCTTTGATAAGATTTTTAGTTAAACCATACAGGTTACGTACATAAAGTAGTAACATTTATGTAGTTTTGCAAGGGAGGGGCAATGACGGCGGCGCTCCTTCGTCTCGCTTCAATGCTTGTAGTACTCCTTAGGTAGTCTACAGATCAGGATATAATTCTTGTTATTTCTGCTGTTTGCCATACTGCCAGGATTGAGATGAATAGATTGAAAGTTTCTCGTAAAACAATGATATGATCTGTGTCAAATACTCTCTTATATTATGGATTGCCAGGATTGAGATGTACAGATTGAACGTTTCTCGTAAAACAAGATATGATCAGTGTTAAAAATAATTTTATATTATGGGGCGGAGGGAGTAGAGAATAGCTGAGCATACTCGCATACCAAAATGTCGTTGGAAGTGTGATTGTAGGCGGGACACATAACTGTAGCCGTGAGACGACGGTGTCTCTCTATGGCTTACCGGCCCCACCTGCCATTTCTTACGCATAAACCAAACCGTATAAAGTTGGTACTACTGTAGTGCATATAGGATTATTAAAGTAAACGTTGGCAAGCAAAATATATAGATTCCCTAGAAAGCAAGCAGAGCATTTGCCAGTTTCTTTCTTTCCAAGTTCATCAGTTGCTTAATCTGTTTGGGCCAGCTTGAAACAACAGATTACTACTAGATTCAGTGCATTTTCTAACCAAGGGACCAGTGTTCTGCTGCCAGTACACAAAATGGCATGGAAAATACAAGGGCAAGATCCAAAGGGCTGTGATTGGCGAACAAGCAGATGCGGTTAGGCCTTGTATAATGGAAATGCTTAGGGAGATATTTAGAAAAATAAACCGAGTTTTTTCGAAGCACCGGTGCCTATTTCTACAGAAAAGACGCTTAGTTAAGCGTCTATCATATAAAAATAAGTACTGATGCTTAACAAAGCCTGGTTTACTTCTCTAAGCACCTTCCCTAAGCATCTTGCATTGTACAAGACCTTAATCGTCTCGGGAATTGAACCGCTGCTGCTACTCAAGTGGATCGAGCGGGGAAATCAGACCACAGGGTAGCTAAGCTAAGAGCTAGGAGTCGTCGTTGTGCTTGATTGATTGTGGTCGCTTCCTAGCCGTTGCAGTGGAATAAAGTAATTAGACGAACTTTGTGCTGAAAAGAACAGATTAGACAAAGCTTAGTGTGAAAAAGATACTAGAATAAATTAGTTAGACAGAGCTTGAGAACAAGTGCGTCTAGTGGATTAGATTAGTGGCGTGAGAGGCGCCACTCAAGAACAGCGTATGGTGCAGGACAGCTGAAAATGCTTGATTTCCAAGCAGCGGCAACCAAACGATTGTATATTCTTATACTAATACGATGCAGGAAGTATACATCTCTTTTTCGATGATGTGATGTGGAAGTTGGGAATCACTTAGCCGTAGAGGGAGAATAATGACAACCCAGGCGTAGTAGGAAATGAAGTGTTTCTTGAACGTTAGGTGCTCCTTTTTGGTTCAGCAAGACAGGCTATCGATAGGTCAACTGGACGTGACGTGCCCAGAGCATGAAAAAAAAACGACTGGGTGCTGGTTCAGGATGATGGAGCGAGCGGGTATACTCAAGGAAGTCGAGCTAACGAGTGCTCGCGATTTTGGCGCAGCAACTTGCACCGTTAACCGCCCGCCCGGGATCGATCGGGAGTGCAGTTCGCGGGAGTCGCGGATGGGCCAACAACCAGCGTTCGTTCGTGCGCGCAGTGGAAGGGAAAGAGCAACGTCGCGTCCAACGCCCGAGCACGACCGCGACGTCCGTTGCGTTTGATCTGCGCGCACCGTGGTTGCGTCGCGCGGGCCGGTCAAGAGGGATGCCGGCCTAGCGGGGCGGGGTGCGTGCCTGGCTGCCGGCGTACGTCGTCGGCTCTAGGGGCGGGCGCGTGGCAACTTCTTCCTGCTCCAGCTAATTATCCTTCGTTAGGGCCTTGGCAATCACAGTAAATCAATAAAAAATTCACAGTCTCAAACGACTCGGTTTATCATATTGTCCCGATGGATTCGGAATAATAATTTCACTCAAGAGGCAACAAGGAAGACCGACCGCGGTACACTGCGAGCTCTACTGCCGCGGCGTGTGCTTTTGTTCTCGGCCTGGGCCTGCTGACGGCCGAGCAGTTTTCCATGGCCGCGTCACGCCCTGCGTACGATGCCTGCAGAGAGTGGACGACGACCAGGGGTGCGCTTGATGCCTATCTGGTTTCGTTTTTTCTCGGCCGTGACCATTTGGAGCACGCAACGCAATGACGCAACCGCCAGAGCTGATGCATGCATGCAACGACGACGGGCTGACTCACCTCCGTCCTGTTGCCGCGTCAATGGTTAATACACAACTCGCCCGACCGTACATCAAGTTGCCCGTCTACGGGGCGCATGAAAGGCGAAAGCACACACGCAAGGCCACTTGCATAACTAATGTATAACAAGCGTATACATACGTATGCGCGCACGCACGCACGCACGGAAATACGCACGGAGGCCAATGCAACCCATCCCCATCCACGCACCTAATCATATATACAAGAAAAACGGGAAAAGGAACACATATGACACACAAATATCACTCAACTATACCCGCCATTTCTTCTACACCGGTACCATTATTTTACCATGTATATGGACGAAAAAAAGCATAAGCATCAGCATGCATGAGTATCAGTATATGGAGTTGGCTGGAGTGCTCGTGGCCACTGTTGAGCTAAAGCGTCACGCTCAGGGTGCAGTTGAGCATGTCACTTTTATTTCTTGCCCGAGAGCTACGTAGTACGAATACGATCCACTTGTTATACTGTAAAAACCGCCCGAGTGACCCAATTATTAGGGGCTCCAACAAATATCCGATACAAAAGCGACAAGCACTACGGCCACCCGCACAATCCAGCCCCGTTCCCATCGGTTGCAATCACAACGTGGTGTCGTACGTGCCTCAAGTTTCAACAATGGCGACCGGGGCCTTTTTCTTTTATAAAAAAACAACAGACTGGGCAATAGGCCAAGTTGAAGACCAAATGCACGCACCGACCGATCGTAGTAGGAGGCAGTTTCGGAGCAATCCACGGGGATTCGACGGACGATTACAAGAAAGAAGATGATGAGACCGGCGAAAGGGGCTTGGTCTCAAGTCAAGCGTGCATGCACTACCGTTGGATCGCTGTCGATCGAATGGTCCCGACAGCCCGCGAGCACGTACGTACGTCTTAGGTGCCAGGTCGGTCAAAAGTCGCTGCCCGCCAACCAGGAAAGTTTTTTTTGAGAAATTCTTCATTCAAATTACGAATCAGTACAAAGTAGTTGACTCTTACAAACACACTGAAACGCAAACACAAAGGACCATGAACACCTAGAGTACCCTAAGACAACCATAACACAAGAAGATCTCCGGAGCCCTGTGTCATCATCCCTGAATCTTGAGAGAAGACCCCTGCAGCAGAAGAATCTGCAACCAGTCGCAAACAGGTCATCATCTTCGACCACGGTATAATTGCCGCCACACTGCTTCCTCCTTTCTTGACACCATCGCTGAGAGGGCATGGACATCAATCCAACACACCTGCAACAGTCGTCGCCATCTTTGGCTTTGAGTACCGCGAAAAGTGTCCCTTCCGAAAGGAAGAGAATTCGAGTCATCCGACCGGTCCAGCACCGCGGCCGGGCCATCTGCCCGGACAAAGCAGGATCTCCCACCAGCATCAGCGCAGAGGAAGGAGAAGAACAGCAGCAACAAATCATACCAATAAGGAAGAAGAAAGGTCTTCGTCTCCCTGCATCCATCGCCCATCTGAGGATCCAAACGGCCAGTGCCAATGGACCTCCAACCACCATAGCCCGCGACCTCGACAAGATCTGGGGATCCCAACACCGCTTGCTCCTAGACGAAGGCAAAAGCCTCGCCTGACCGTGAACGGAGCCCGGAGAAACTTATTCCGACGCGACACCACCGCAACGGCCTCGGCAGCGTCTCCCTCAACCCTAACCCTACCACACGCCCACCTAAAGAACAGACCCGGGGTTCCCCCTCCCTCCCGCCGCCGGAGCGGCCGACGGAGAGAGAGGGAACCGGCGGCGTCACCGGCGGCGCGCAAGGGATCCCGGTCGCCTCCTTCAATCGCCTGATGCGATCCTGGCGGAACGGCGTTCCCTGGTTGAAAACAGTTCTTTTTTTCCTGCCAACCAGGAAAGTTGGTTCGTACGTGTATGGATCGGTGGCTAGAGCTAGCGAGCTGGTCCTCATCCTACGGCGAAGAAAGAAAGAGAGACCCGGCAAACGGATCTCGATGGCGTGGCGACAAGGACGTGCCAACAGCTTCCTAGTTCCACTTAAGCTAGCTCCGGCCTCGTCTCTCTCTCTCTCTAGAGAGAGAGAGATCGCCGGAAATCACTGGCTGTTTGATTGATTCGATGGTGAGAGTTACAGAGGTGAGTCTGCAATCTTTCACTCCCGTCGTCAGCCAATCTGCGATTGCAACACCTGAGTCGCAGGTTCCACAAAATTGGTTGGCTGGTTCCAGCATTCTCGGCCTGCCAACGCATATGCCGCGCCCCCGTCGCAGCTCTTCCCGTCGCCGGTTGTAGCACGCCACACCGACGGTTCCACCAAAAATGGTGGGTGGCTCCAGCACCGACGTAGCAACGCGCCCTGGTAGCCTTCTGCTTCATCGTCGGCCAGGCCCGATGGAAAACTGATTTGCTATCTTGCATTTATCGTCTTGATTTGGCATTTTTCTCATGTTTTTGAGTTGTTTGTCATAGGATGTTACTTTCTTTCATAGATCTGGATTTAGTCCTTTATACATATCACTCAAAGCCATTTTATCTTGAGTTACATCTTTCTCTCTCAGTGATTATGTTTCGGACCCACGCCCCCCTCTATTCGATCTCATCCACTCTATGCTTCTCTGTTCGTAACCAAAGCGCGTCCCACTGTTCCGACGCTTACAACATCTACACGCGCACCTTAAACCCTCCTCAAACGTGTGCGCGCGTCACCTGGTCGCTGGCCGGTCATGAAATTTTGACCCAGTAGGGCATCTTAAATGGCCCTCAAACGCTGGACTGATCGGCACCCTCATACCCAGTTCAAATATGGGACGAATATGGGGTGTCCGGGTGCGTTTGTCGCTTCAGACCCGGCCGATCCGATCCCACATATATTCCTCTGCATTCGCTCGCCGAACCAAACCATAGCCACTCCCCTCCGTTACCCAAACTCGTCTCTAGCATGGCGGGCAGCAGATTCAAATCGTTCACCTCCAGATTCGTCGACCCCGAGATCGTCCCACGCGACCCCGAGAAGGAGATGGTCGTCCGGCTTTGCGCTCCACCGCTCATGGGAGGAGGCCTGTGCACGGCAGTGCTCGGACTCCTTCCGTCGGGAATTCATTGCGCCCGCCTAAATGGCGCATGGATCCGGCACTAGGGCAACCATCGCTGCCTCACCGAAGGCGGTGCGGCCCATCTGGCGTTCGAACGCGGTGGCGGACGCGCAACCCCTCCGTTGGCGCGCCGAGGCCATGGACGCACCGTGGGCGTCGTCCGACACAAACATGACGCGGCATGACCGCTTTGCGAGGCAGCGGGTACGGGAGGCGGCGGTAGCCCTTGCGGCAGTGGATGTTGGCGAGGCGGAGTCGCATTCTCAGGCGCTCCGTATGTTGCACCAGTCTGGGCGCCACAATCGCTTCATGGTGGATGTCGCCGGCTCATCCTAGGACGGATCCATCATCGATCTGGCGTCCACCGGCACCCAACGGTTCCGTGCTCCGACGTGGAAGAGTAGGGCATGGGAGACGGCGGCGCCTTGAGTCTTGTGAGCCGGCTCGTGTCCCATGCCCTACTCTACCTTGCTGGTGACCGGTCCAACACTCCTGAGAGCGCAGTCGGCCGCCGGACATGAGCACGGCGACCGGACGAGCTCCGCTGAAAGATCGCTACATCGCATGTAATAATATCAATTTAAGGTATCCGGATGTGGAATGCATTATTTATGATGTGACCGTGTCGGCGGACGCCGACACGCCGGCGTTTGAGGGGCCAGATTTGCAAAGTTCGGTTATAGATGCTCTTATTATGCTGCAAGGGACGCCTGGCTACCTTAGCTGGAATGTTATTCTTCCCTACGGCTAAGCGATTCCTAACTTCCACATCACATCATTAAAAAAGAGATAGATATATCCGTATTAGTATAAGAATATATTATCGTCGGGTTGCTGCTACTTGGAAACCAAGCATTTTCAGCTGTCCTAATATAATCTAATATAATCCACTAGACGCGCCTGCTCTCAAGCTCCGCCTAACTAATTTATTCTTTTGACACAAAGCATCGTCTAATCTACTCTTTTTGACAGAAAGTTTGTCTAATTACTTATTCGATTGGATCGGCTAGGAAACGACCACAATCAAATGCTACGACTCCTGGCTTAGCTAGCCTGTGTTCTGATTTCACCGGTCGATCCACTTGTGTTGGTCTGCTTGCTTGCGTGCCTGCGTGTCCAGATAGCAACTTACAAGCAGTGGGTTCAATTTCCGAGACGGCTAACCGCATCTGCTTGTCCGGCGCCAATCACAGGCCTTGGGCCTTGCCCTTGTATTTTCCATGCCATTCTGTGGGCTGGCTGGCAGGTCTACAGTGGTCCCTTGATTAGAAAATAACAAGTGGGACGATTCTATTATAAGCAGTTCGGTACTCTCTCCGTCCGGTTTATTAGGGCTAAAAACAACTTTTCCTAGACCAAGACACGTAGTAAATTGCTCACATTAATTTTTTTCACATCACTCCCAATGTACTCTCTTACATGCGTGCAGCCAATAAAAACACACGCATGAAGTGTATTAATTTCTCAGCCATGGCACCAATAACAATGGCTTTCAATGCACCAATGAAATGATTGCATACATGCACCTTTCCAAAGCCAGGCCTTATAAAAAGGGACGTGCTTGTGATGCTCAGAGGCCTAATACCCGAACGGAGGAAGTAGCAAATGCGCCGAATCTAGTAGTAATCTGTTGTTTCAAGCTGGCCCAAACAGATTAAGTACTACCTCCGTCTAGATGAATAAGTCATTCGCGTAGTTCTAGATCATCAATTTGAGGGATTAAATATGTGTTATATGTCATGAAAAGTATATCACTAGATTTCTACATGGATGTAGTTTTCAAATATATAATTTTTGTCACATATGATACATATTTAGATAGTTAAATCGCCGACCTAGAACTACGCAAATGACTTATTCACCGAGACGGAGGTAGTAACTCGGGGAACTTTGAAAAGAAGGAACTAAAGCTCTGCTTGCTTTCTAGGGAATCTATATATTTTGCTTGCCAACGCCTTTTTCTTGTAGTAATCCTATGCACTAAAGGTTACCAACCTAATACGGTCTAATTTACGCGTAAGAAATGACAGGTCGGGCTGTTCGGTCATAGAGACCCCGTCTTTTTTTTTTGACCCTGTGACCGTAAAACAATTGTTCTACGATATTTTCATTAAATTATAAATATGTACAGACCGCAATACAAAAAAACATCACCCAGTACCAACTCTAGGAAACATGAAAATTAAATTACACTATGCTATCCAGAGTTCAATCTCATCTGCCTTGCCTTGCTTGGCTCGAAGCTTGGTGTTCTGGAGTCCTTCTTTCAGATAGTATTTCTAGGAGTTGAGGTGTGGAGCTGCTGTTCTGACGATCTTATTGTTCCTGGCCACCCAGACACTCCAACGTCCCATCCCATGATAATGATATCCATAGCAATGTCTTGTTGGAAGTTTGTTCAAAGTGAGGTGAATCTCATCGTAGGCAAAAATGCCTCTTTGTTTTGTTGTTAGAAGGTGGAACCAACAACTGAGAGCAAATGGACAATTCCAGAATAAGTGGATCAAAGTCTCTTCTGTGGAATCATCACATAAAGCACAAATATAGTCCTCCAAGTACATGCTTCTGCGATGCAGTAAGTTCCTGGTACTCACTCTATCATGTAATAAGAGCCAAAAGAAAATCTTGTGTCTGAGTCTGCAAGCAGTGTTCCAAAGGAGTTTAAATATATTGTGTGCACTAGATTTTACAATGATGGTCTTGTACATCTTAATAGAGGAGTAATGTAGAGAGGTCCAGGAATATGTCCATCTGTCCTTATCAACTGTAGCTTCTCTGTTGTGGATATGATCCTAGAGAGAATTGAATTGAGAGAATGCTTGTTGGGAGAGTGGTATGTGGAATAGGTGGCTAATCTCCTGTTGGTCAATAGCTTTTGCCAGTGTGATGTCTTTGTTTATGACAAAGGAATAAAGCTCAGGGAACTTGGAATGTAGGGGCTCTCCTAACCATTTGTCAAACCAGTGTCTCCCTTACCAGGTTTGCATATGGCATGCTATTTAAAAGTCGGCAGGAGCTTGAGGATAGTTTTCCACCAAAATGAGCCTACCATTTTCTCACCAGGGAGAATGTCCTGGTAGTGAGTTTCCAAAATGATGTTAACCCAAGGGGTGTTATCTTTATTGAATAATTTGTGCAGGAACTTCATGAGCAAGGCTTGATTGTGAGTATGAATATCCAAAACACCCGGTCCACCCTGCATTTTAGGTTGGCATACTTTGTTCCAGGAAATCAGTATTGATCCTCTCTCTTGGGTTCCAAATCTCCTCCAGAAGCAATTCATGCGGTAAGAGTTGATTTTTTTGACCACTGACTTATGAATCATCAGAGTGCACATGAAGAAAATTGGCATACTGGAGAAAACAGACTTGATGAGAGTGAGTTTGTCTCCAGTAGACAGTAGAGTAGAGCAGCCAAGGAGCCTATTTTCAATTCTTTTTAGCATATGCACAAAATTTTCTATTCTGGGTTTGGTATAGCAGAAGGGCAACCCAAGATAGGTGTGTGGGAGGGCTCCAGTTTTACAACCCAAGAGGTTTCATAGTGTAGTTATCTTGTTCATGGGGGTTTTGATTGCTATCAAAATGGATTTAGAGTAGTTCACTTTGAGACCAGTATATGCAACACAGTGAAGTAGGAGATTTTTGATGTATTCCAACTATCTGTTGTCTGCCTTTGCAACCAAAATGGTATCTTATGCATATTGAATGATGGGGAAGTTTGGGCAAGATCTATGGGTAAGAGGTGTCTCCACTAGGGCATTATGCGTAACTTCATTCATCATGGACTGCCGAACATCAGCAGCAATCCCAAATATCAATGGGGAGAGAGGATCTCCCCATCTGACACATTTTTTTGCATAGAAATTGCTTCCCCGGAACACCATTAAGTAGAACATATGAGTATCCAGTCCCATAAATCCTGGTGATCCATTTGGGGTCAAACCCATTGGCCTACATGATCTGTATGATGGTGTCATGGCTGAGTATGTCAAAAGCCTTTTCAAAATCTAGCTTTAGTAAAACTAGTTCTTTCTTGCTTTGGTAGCACTGATGAATGTATTCATATGACCAAGCTAAACAATCTTGGATACACCTGTTATTAAGAAACCCATATTGGTTGGTGTGGACCATTTTGAGGATAACTTTCTGCAATCTATTGGCCAGTAGTTTAGTGATGATTTTTAAAGTACAATTGAGCGGGGAGATAGGCCTAAACTCTGCTCGGCTAGAGGCAACATTAATTTTTAGGATCAGAGTAATGAAAGAATAGTTGATGCTTTGGATATCGGCATTGCCAGAATGAAAGTCTTCAATGAGCTTATAAAAATTAGGTGCAATGATATCCCAACAGTGTTTGAGGATGTTGCATTAAAACCATCTGGGCATGGTGATTTATCAGAGGGAATCTGATTGATCACCCTGTCAATCTCTTCCTTGGAGAAAGGGGCTTCTAGTTTTGATAGTCTTTCAAGGGGTTGTAACAGATTCTCTAGGTGGAGTGGATTCTGAGTGGATGTTTTAGTAACCAGTCTTTCTTTAAATGCCCTAAAAAGGATGACAGCTTTGTCCTGATGATCATGGTGCTCATTGCCAACTTCATCTTGAAACACTGAGATACAATTATTTCTGAATTTGATTGTAGCCTTTGCCTGAAAGAATTTGGTGTTAGCCTATCCCATCTGAATCTATCTGATAGTGGCTCTATGTTTCCAATAAATTCTCTAAAGTTCCAAGAGTAGTTCAAGATATGTTTTGAGTACTTTCCTCCCATTAGATTCTTCAATAGTCAATGCTCTGAAATCCTCAAAGTAATCATAATAAAGAATTAGGAAATTACTATCTGCAATGATTTTTCTCAAATCAGAGTTTTCTCTTACCAGTTTGAGCCCTTTCCTCAGCCTCTTGAATTTTGCAGCAATAATTTTGGCATTGTCTCTCTCATTCACCTCCTCGGAGAGATAGATTTCACAATATCCTTGAACTAAGAGTGCTTTAGCCAGAAGTTCTCAAACCTAAATATTTTAGCTTTTGGAATTGCAGATCCAATTCTTATGTTGATGGGTACATGATCAGAAGTTGTTTTGGCCAGAGGGTATGAAAATGTGCAGGGGTATTTGAGTGTCCAAGACTCTGATGTAAAACACCAATCCAGTTTTTTCAGAAGAGGTGCATCCTGCATATTACACCATGTGAAATTCCTACCCTTCAATGGGATTTCTATAAGTGCCTGTTGGTTGATGGGTTCATTAAAGCTGAGCATGTCATTAATATTACCACCCTCTTTGTTTCCGTTGTGAGGGTATCTTATATAGTTGAAATCCCCTAAGATAGTCCAGTTTATGTCACCCAATATCTGAAAGTTTTGCAGGCAGTGGATGCATAGAAGTCTTTCTTGTTGTTCACATGGTCCATAAACATTAGTGAGGATCCACTGTTCCCCATTATGTCTTGAAGTGAATTGGATGGATAGGGTAAATGAATTGACATGATAGATTTGTCCACTGAAATCTTGGTCATTCCATGCCACTAGTAGTCCTCCATATGATCCTACTGATGGGAGGTGTCCAAATTTGTTAACACTTTTTTTTCGATAAACAGGGGATCACCCCCGGCTCCATTTCATATAGAAAGAAACCACAGCGTAGCAGTACCTTACAGACCCGAAACACCCATACAGAGAACAGACTACAACCAGAATAGTCTCAGGAGGAGATCTACCTCCCAAAATAGACCTTGAAATAAAAACTACCGAAAATATTCCACAAACAGACAGCAACATCTACCTACTCTCGACCACCAACCTTACACTCAATCCACTCCAAACATGAGGGCCACCCTACTCTAGGCTGACCTAGACAGAGATACCCCCTCCCCCCCACCGACGCTGACCACATGGATGTTGTCGGCTTCCTCTGGGTGGTGCAGTTGGTACTCCAGCGTGGACCTTCCTCCGTGTGCAGCATTTCCAACTGCCTTTTTCTAGAGCCCAGCATCAATGATTTGGTCTTCAAACCACTTGCGGCAGCTTAGCCTGGTTCCCGCATCAATGGATTTCTCAGGGTTCTCCAGATCAGATCTTGAAACTCTTGCATTTTCCCTCCTTGGAGATCTTGGAACAGCTTGGTCCAGTCCCTCAGATAGCTTTAAACTAGCACCAGAACCTGTTTCACATAAATCCAAGAGCACCTATTAAACACTACATAATTCCTAAAATTCCACAGTCCCCACAGGACAGCAGAGCTCAAAACATTCAGTTGCTTCCATTTTTTGTCGCACAGCCAGTATTTAGCTACAGATTCAAAACCAACCACAGAAATGTTAAAGATGGTATTAACCTCAGCCCGAACTAGCCTAGCTACCACACATTCAGAAAGCAAATGACGAACAGATTCAATCTCCTTGCAACACACTCTAATGGCTTCACTATGCCTCTCTTCCTAAGATTATCACAATTCATGATTTTATTTTGCGAAAAGAGCCACAGGAAGCCTTGCACCCTGGGTGGAACTTTCACACTCCAAACAGCAGGGAGGTAAACAGGTTGCACCCCCCTGAAATTCACAATGGCATACAGGGATCTAGAAGAATAAACCCCTTTTGACTCATATTTCTAGATCAAAGAGTCAGCCTCCTGGGAGAAAACAGTCAGTGACACAATTTCAACCAATTCAAACCATTGTGACATCAGCTCATCTTAGAAGGTCCTCCTAAAGGTGCATTTGAGCTCCTGGCCGTCCCAGATCTCTGCAATGGTTTTGTTTTTTTCATTCACCAAGACATACAAGTCCCAGTATTGGGTAGCTAAGGGGGTGTTACCATACTAGGTATCCTCCCAGAATCTAATCAATCTACCATCACCCACTTGCCACTTATACCCCACTTTCACAGCCTGCAATGCCCACATCAACCCTTTCCAAAACTGGGAGGGGTGTGGATCTCTACAGCAAAGGATGTTGGGGCTTTTGGTATTATATTTGTTATCAACAATTCTCCTCCACAAAGAACCCTCTCCAGCGATGTATCTCTTAACCCAAGATCCAATCAGGCAGAGGTTCTTATCTTGGAGGTTTGGAACCCCCATGCCCCCAAACTCTTTTTTCATGCAAATGAAAGGCCAGTTAGCCAAATGGATTTTATGAGCACCATCAGTGTCACTCCATAGAAAATTGGCCATATGGGAATTAATCAAGTTAAGAGCCCACTTAGGGAATTTGAAAAAAGACAGGAGATAGATAGGGATGCTAGCTAATCAGGTTTTAATAAGAATAATCCTCCCTAAATATGACAACAACTTTCCTCTCCACCCTGCTATTCTTGCCAGAATCTTATCAATCAGGAATTGCAGGTCCTCCCTGCTTAATTTGTCAAAGTGTAATGGGATGCCTAGATATTTGATAGGGAATGAAGGATCCCATCACACATTGGAAAATGTCTACAAACTCATCCAACTCCACAGGAGTTGGATGAGTTTGTAGACATTTTCCAATGTGTGATGGGATCCTTCCCTATCAAATATCTAGGCATCCCATTACACACTGACAAATTTGTTAACACTTTTAGGGAAAAAGTTCTTGATATATGCACTATCAAATGTCTCTCTCTTAGTTTCTTGCAGGTATATAATGGATCATTGAGATTCTTCAATTCTTTGGCAATAGCTGTCCATTTCTTAGGATCATTAATTCCTATGATTTCGCAGTTAAGTATGCTCCACTCTCTCTTCACGATGTTGGGTTATAGAGTAAACTGCTTTCTGCCTTTTATCTGACTCACACTTCAAAAATTGCATCACATGGAAAAACTGGTAGAGATAAAATATAATATAGTTCACTAGACAGTAGCCAAGGTACCAAGACACATGTTCGGTGATACATCATCTCTTACAAACCAACATTGCCTGATCAGTACATTCAGGTAGCATCAAAGTACTCAAACTATTACAAAAAAGAAACTTTTCAAGTTCTAGATAGAACTAAATCCACTTCTTGCTTGGCTTCTTAGCAGCTTTCTTCCCCTCCAGGGTGGAGTTGGTACCCTATGTTGTCACTTTCATATACTAGTGGGAATTTTCTAATATAGAACTTGGCTTGTATATTCCAACGATGGGCTTCCTCAAATTGCCCTAGGTCTTCATGAGCAAGAAAGTTGGATGCACACCCACTCAGTTTGTTTTTGAGCTTTCCTGCACTTATAGCTCTAGTGCATCCACTGCATGGAAATACCTACTCACTCACATTGATATCTTTTGATGGGCATCCCCATAGCCCGTTGATACGCCTAGTTGATGTGAGACTATCTATTTCTTTTTTTCTCCACAACCACCATATTCTATTCCCCCTATAGTGCTATGTCCATGGCTCACGCTCATGTATTGTGTGAAAGTTAAAAAAGTTTGCGAACATCAAAAGTATGAAACAATTGCTTGGCTTGTCATCGGGGTTGTGCATGATTTGAATACTTTGTGTGATGAAGATGGAGCATAACCAGACTATATGATTTTGTAGGGATAACTTTCTTTGGCCATTTTATTTTGAGAAGACATGATTTCCTATTAGTATGCTTGAAGTATTATTGTTTTTATGTCAATATTAAGCTTTTGTTTTGAATCTTATGAATCTGAATATTCTTGCCACAATAGAGAAGATTACATTGATAAATATGCTAGGTAGCATTCCACATCAAAAATTCTGTTTTTATCATTTACCTACTTGAGGACGATCAGGAATTAAGCTTGGGGATGCTTGATATGTCTCCAACGTATCTATAAACTTTTATTATTCCATGCTATTATATTATCTGTTTTTGATGATTTATATGCATTTATATGCTATTTTATATTATTTTTGGGACTAAACTATTAACCTAGAGCCCAGTGCCAGTTTCTGTTTTTTCCTAGTTTTTGAGTTTTGCATAAAAGGAATATCAAACGGAGTCCAAATGCTGAAAATTTACGGTGATTTTTTATGGACCAGGAGAAGCCCCCGAAGCACAAGAGTTGGCCAGAAGAGTCCCGAGTCAACGACAAGGGTGGAGGACGCGCCCAACCACCTAGGGCGCGCCCCCTGCCTTGTCGCTGACTTGTGGACCCCCCTGACGTGAAACTGACACCAAAAATTCCTATAAATCAAGAAACCCCCTGAAAGAAACCTAGATTGGGTGTTCCACCGCCGCAAGCCTCTGTAGCCACAAAAAACCAATCGGGAGCCCGTTTCAGCACCCTACTGGAGGGGGAATCCATCACCGGTCGCCATCTTCATCATCCCGACGGTCTCCATGACGAGGAGGGAGTAGTTCACCTTCGGGGCTGAGGGTATGTACTAGTAGCTATGTGTTTGATCTCTCTCTCTCTCTCTCTCTCTCTCTCTCTCTCTCGTGTTCTTGATTTGGCACGATCTTGATGTACCGCTGATACGTCTCCAAAGTATCTATAATTTTTTATTGTTCCATGATGTTATATTATCATTCTTGGATGTTGTTTTATATCATTTTTGGTACTAACTTATTGACGTAGTGCCCAGTGCTAGTTTTTATTTTCTCTTGTTTTTAATATCACATGAAATCAATACCAAACGGAGTCCAAATGCAGCAAAACTTATTATGGATTTTTTCTGGACCAGAAGACACCGTTGTTGGAAATATGCCCTAGAGGCAATAATAAAATGATTATTATTATATTTCCTTGTTCATGATAGTTGTCTATTATTCATGCTATAATTGTATTAACCGGAAACAGTGATACATGTGTGAATACATAGACCGCAACATGTCCCTAGTGAGCCTCTAGTTGACTAGCTCGTTGATCAAGAGATGGTCATGGTTTCCTGACTATGGGCATTGAATGTCATTGATAACGAGATCACATCATTAGGAGAATGATGTGATGGACAAGACCCAATCCTAAGCATAGCACAAGACCGTGTAGTTCGTTTGCTAAAGCTTTTCTAATGTCAAGTATCAGTTCCTTAGACCATGAGATCGTGTAACTCCCGGATACCATAGGAGTGCTTTGGGTGTGCCAAACGTCACAACGTAACTGGGTGACTATAAAGGTGCACTACAGGTATCTTCGAAAGTGTCTGTTGGGTTGGCACGAATCGAGACTGGAATTTGTCACTCCGTATGACGGAGAGGTATCTCTGGGCCCACTCGGTAATGCATCATCATAATGAGCTCAATGTGACTAAGTGGTTAGTCACGGGATCATGCATTATGTAACGAGTAAAGTAACTTGCCGGTAACGAGATTGAACGAGGTATTGGGATACCGACGATCGAATCTCAGGCAAGTAACGTACCGATTGATAAAGGGAATTGTATACGGGATTACTTGAATCCTCGACATCGTTGTTCATCCGATGAGATCATCGTGGAACATGTGGGAGCCAACATGGGTATCCAGATCCCGTTGTTGGTTATTGCCGGAGAGCTGTCTCGGTCATGTCTGCGTGATTCCTGAACCCGTAGGTTCTACAGACTTAAGGTTCGTTGACGCTAGGGTTATTAGGAAGACTTGTATGTGATTACCGAATGTTGTTCGGAGTCTCGGATGAGATCCCGGATGTCACGAGGAGTTCCGGAATGGTCCAGAGGTGAATATTTATATGTGGGAAGTTGTCATACGGTCACCGGAAAAGTTCGGGGGCATACCAGTATTGTACCGGGGCCACCGAAAGGGTTCCGGGGGTTCACCGGGAGGGGCCACCTCTCCCGGAGGGCCTCGTGGGCCGTAGTGGGATGGTAACAAGCCCTTGGAGGGCTGGGCGCATCCCCCCTTGGTCCAATGCACCTAGGGTTGGGGGGAAATCCTAAAGGGGGCGCCCCCCTTGCTTGGTGGGCAAGTCCCCCCCCCCCACTTGCCCCCCCTCTAGATCTCATCTAGAGGGGGCCGGCCCCCTTCCCCCTCCTCCTATAAATAGAGGGGCGAGGGGAGGGCTGCAACACCACATCCAAGGCGCAGCCCCTCCCCTCCCCAACACCTCTCCTCCTCCGTAAGAGCTTGGCGAAGCCCTGCCGGAGTACTGCCACTCTGTCACCACCACGCCGTCGTGCTGCTGTTGGAGCCCTCTTCCTCAACCTCTCCCTCCTCCTTGCTGGATCAAGGCGCAGGAGACGTCACCGGGCTGCACGTGTGTTGAACGCGGATGTGCCGTTGTTCGGTGCTAAGATCGGAATCCATCGCGATCTGAATCGCTTCGAGTACGACTCCCTCATCCGCGTTCTTGTAACGCTTACGTCTCGCGGTCTTCAAGGGTATGAAGATGCACTCCTCTCTCTCTCTCTCTCGTTGCTAGTTGCTCCATAGATTGATCTTGGTGATGCGTAGAAATTTTTTATTTTTTGCAACGATCTCCAATAGTGGCATGATGAGCTATTGCTATGCGTAGTTTCTATGCATGAGTAGAACACAATTTTGTTGTGGGCGTAGATTCTGTCAATTTACTTGCCACTACTAGTCTTATCTTGTTTCGGCAGTATTGTGGGATGAAGCGGCCCGGACCGACCTTACACGTACACTTATGTGAGACAGGTTCCACCGACTGACATGCACTAGTTGCATAAGGTGGCTAGCGGGTGTCTGTCTCTCCCACCTTAGTCGGATCGGATTCGATGAAAAGGGTCCTTATGAAGGGTAAATAGAAATTGGCATATCACGTTGTGGTTTTGGCGTAGGTAAGAAACGTTCTTGCTAGAACCCTATAGCAGCCACGTAAAAAACATGCAACAACAATCAGAGGACGTCTAACTTGTTTTTGCAGCATATGCCTTGTGATGTGATATGGCCATAAAGGATGTGATGAATGAAATATATGTGATGTGTGAGATTGATCATGTTCTTGTAATAGGAATCACGACTTGCATGTCGATGAGTATGACAACCGGCAGGAGCCATAGGAGTTGTCTTTATTTATTGTATGACATGTGTGTCATTGAATAATGCCATGTAATTACTTTACTTCTTTGCTAAACCGTTAGCCATACTAGTAGAAGTAATAGTTGGCGAGACAACTTCATGGAGACACGATGATGGAGATCATGATGATGGAGATCATGATGATGGAGATCATGGTGTCATACAGGTGACGATGATGATCATGGCGCCCCAAAGATGGAGATCAAAGGAGCAAAATGATATTGGCCATATCATGTCACTATTTGATTGCATGTGATGTTTATCATGTTTTTGCATCTTATTTGCTTAGAACGACGGTAGTAAATAAGATGACCCCTCATAATAATTTCAAGAAAGTGTTTCCCCTAACTGCGCGCCGTTGCGAAAGTTCGTTGTTTCGAAGCACCACATGATGATCGGGTGTGATAGATTCTAACGTTCACATACAATGGGTGTAAGCCAGATTTACACATGCAAAACACTTAGGTTGAGTTGACGAGCCTAGCATGTACAGACATGGCCTCGGAACACAAGAGACCGAAAGGTCGAACATGAGTCGTATAGAAGATGCGATCAACATGAAGATGTTCACTGATGATGACAAGTCCGTCTCACGTGATGATCGGACACGGCCTAGTTGACTCGGATCATGTATCACTTAGATGACTAGAGGGATGTCTATCTGAGTGGGAGTTCATTAAATAATTTGATTAGATGAACTTAATTATCATGAACTTAGTCTAAAACTTTTGCAAAATGTCTTGTAGATCAAATGGCCCACGCTCATGTCAACCTCAACTTCAACGCGTTCCTAGAGAAAACCAAGCTGAAAGATGATGATAGCAACTATACGGACTGGGTCCGGAACTTGAGGATCATCCTCATAGCTACCAAGAAAGCATATGTCCTAGAGGCACTGCTAGGTGAAGCACCCATCCCAGCGAACCAAGACGTTATGAACACTTGGCAGTCGCGTGTTGATGATTACTCCCTCGTTCAGTGCGGCATGCTTTACAGCTTAGAACCGGGGCTCCAAAAGCGTTTTGAGCAGCACGGAGCATATGAGATGTTCCAAGAGCTGAAAATGGTTTTCCAAGCTCATGCCCGGGTCGAGAGATATGAAGTCCCCGAAAAGTTCTATAGTTGTAAGATGGAGGAAAATAGTTCTGTCAGCGAGCAGATACTCAAAATGTCTGGGTTGCACAACCGCTTGTCCTAGCTGGACATTAACCTCCCGGATGAGGCGGTCATTGACAAAATCCTTCAGTCGCTCCCACCTTGCTACAACAGCTTTGTGATGAACTACAATATGCAGGGGATGGTGAAAACTATTCCTGAGGTATTTTCAATGCTGAAATCAGCAGAGGTAGAAATCAAAAAGGAACATCAAGTGTTGATGGTCAATAAAACCACTAGTTTCAAGCAAGGCAAGGGTAAGAAGAACTTCAAGAAGGACGACAAGGGAGTTGCTGCGCCCGGTAAGCCTGTTGCCGGGAAGAAGCCAAAGCACGAACCCAAACCTGAGACTGAGTGCTTTTATTGCATGGGGAACGGTCACTGGAAGCGAAACTGCCCCAAGTACTTAGCGGATAAGAAGGCCGGCAACACCAAAGGTATATGTGATATACATGTTATTGATGTGTACCTTACAAGTACTCATAGTAGCTCCTGGGTATTTGATACCGGTGTGGTTGCTCATATTTGTAACTCAAAACAGGAGCTGCGGAATAAGCGGAGACTGGCGAAGGACGAGGTGACGATGCGCGTTGGGAATGGTTCCAAGGTCGATGTGATCGCCGTCGGCACGCTACCTCTACATTTACCTACGTGATTAGTTTTAAACCTCAATAATTCTTATTTAGTGCCAGCTTTGAGCATGAACATTGTATCTGGATCTCGTTTAATACGAGATGGCTACTCATTTAAATCCAAGAATAATGGTTGTTCTATTTATATGAGAGATATGTTTTATGGTCATGCCCCGCTGGTCAACGGTTTATTCTTAATGAATCTCGAACGTGATGTTACACATATTCATAGTATGAATACCAAAATATGTAATATTGATAATGATAGTCCCACATATGTGTGGCATTACCGCCTTGGTCACATTGGTGTCAAACGCATGAAGAAGCTCCATACAGATGGACTTTTGGAGTCTCTTGATTTTGAATCATTTGACACGTGCAAACCATGCCTCTGTTGGAAATATGCCCTAGAGGCAATAATAAATTAGTTATTATTATTATATTTCCTTATTCATGATAATCGTTTATTATCCATGCTAGAATTGTATTGATAGGAAAGTCAGATAGATGTGTGGATACATAGACAACACCATGTCCCTAGTAAGCCTCTAGTTGACTAGCTCGTTGATCAATAGATGGTTACGGTATCCTGACCATGGACATTGGATGTCGTTGATAACGGGATCACATCATTAGGAGAATGATGTGATGGACAAGACCCAATCCTAAGCCTAGCACAAGATCGTGTAGTTTGTATGCTAAAGCTTTTCTAAATGTCTAGTATTTTTAATGAATCTCGAAAGTTTTTATGTGATGTATGAGATTGATCATGTTCTTGTAATAGGAATCACGACTTGCATGTCGATGAGTATGACAACCGGCAGGAGCCATAGGAGTTGTCTTAATTATTGTATGACCTGTGTGTCATTGAATAAACGCCATGTAATTACTTTACTTTATTGCTAAACCGTTAGCCATTGTAGTAGAAGTAATAGTTGGCGAACAACTTCATGGAGACACGATGATGGAGATCATGATGATGGAGATCATGGTGTCATGCCGGTGATGAAGATGATCATGGCTCCCCGAAGATGGAGATCAAAGGAGCAATATGATATTGGCCATATCATGTCAATATTTGATTGCATGTGATGTTTATCACGTTTTTGCATCTTATTTGCTTAGAACGACTGTAGTAAATAAGATGATCCCTCATAATAATTTCAAGAAAGTGTTCCCCCTAACTGTGCGCCGTTGTGAAAGTTCGTTGTTTCAAAGCACCACGTGATGATCGGGTGTGATAGATTCCAACGTCCACATACAACGGGTGTAAGACAGATTTACACATGCAAAACACTTAGGTTGACTTGATGAGCCTAGCATGTACAGACATGGCCTCGAAAACAAGAGACCGAAAGGTCGAACATGAGTCGTATGGAAGATATGATCAACATGGAGATGTTCACCGATGATGACTAGTCCGTCTCACGTGATGATCGGACACGGTCTAGTTGAGTCGGATCATGTATCACTTAGATGACTACAGGGATGTCTATCTGAGTGGGGGTTCATTATATAATTTGATTAGATAAACTTATTTATCATGCACAATAGTCTAAGTTGTCTTTGCAAAAAGGGTTGTAGATCAATAGCTCGCGTTGTAGCTCCCTGTTTCAATACGTTCCTAGAGAAAGATTAAGTTGAAAGATATCGTAAGCAATGATGCGGACTAGGTCCGTTGGCTGAGGAGTGTCCTCACTGCTACACAGAAGGATTATGTCTTTGATGCACCGCTCGGTGTGCAAACACCTCCAGCATCGTCTGTGGTATGAACATCTGACAGATACGTCCTGATGACTACTTGATAGTTAAAGTGCACCATACTTTACGGCTTAGAATCGGGATTCCAATGATGTTTTGAACGCCATAGAACATATGAGATGTTCCAAGAGCTGAAATTGGGATTCCAGGCTCATGCCCGTGCTGAGAGGTGTGAGACCTCTGACAAGTTCTTTGCCTACAAGATGGAGGAGAATAGCTCAACTAGTGAGCATGTGCTCAGAATGTCTCGGTGCTAAGATCACTTGAACCAAGTGGGAGTTAATCTTCCAGATGAGATAGTGGTTGACGGAATTCTCTAGACACTATCACCAAGCTACTAGAACTTCGTGATGAACTATGACATGCAAAGGATGGAGATGATCCCGGAGCTATTAGCGGTGCTTAAAACCGCAAAAGTAGAAATCAAGAAGGAGCATCAAGTGTTGATGGTTTATCAAGACCGCTGGTTTCAAAAGGGGCAAGGGCTAGAAGGGAAACTTCATGAATGGCAAACCAGTTGTCGCTCTAATGAAGGAACCCAAGGTTGAACCCAAACCTCGAGACTAAGTGCTTCTATTGTAAGGGGAACGGTCACATGGTAGCGGAACTACCCCAAATATATGGTAGATAAGAAAGCTGGCAACTTCAGCAAAGTATATTTGATATACGTGTTATTGATGTGTACCTTACTAGTACTCCTAGTAGTACCTGGGTATTGGATACCGGTTCAGTTGCTATTATTAGTGACTTGAAGCAAAAGCTACGGATTGAACGGAGACTAGCTAAGGGCGAGGTGACGATGTGTGTTGGAAGTGTTTCCAAGGTTGATAAGATCACCATCGCACGCTCCCTCTACCTTCGGGATTAGTGTTAAACCTAGATAAATGTTATCAGGTGTCTACGTTGAGCGTGAATATGATTAGATCATGTTCATTGCAATACAATTATTCATTTAAGTTAGAGAATAATGATTATTCTGTTTACATGAATAATACCTTTATGGTCATGCACCCAATGGTTTATTGAATCTCGATCATAGTAATACACATGATAATAATATTAACGCCAAGAGATGTAGAGTTAATAATGATACTACCACTTTCTTGTGGCACTGCCACTTAGGTCATTTGGGCATAAAATGCGTGAAGAAACTCCATGCTGATGGATGTTTGGAGTCACTTGATTTTGAATCGCTTGACACATGTGAGCCATGCCTCATGGGCAGGATGACTAAGATCCCGTTTTCAGGTACAATGAAATGGGCAAGTGACTTGTTGGAAATCATACATGCTGGTGTGTGTGATCCAATGAGAATTAAGGCATGTGGTGGATATCGTTATTTTCTCATCTTCATTGACGATTGAGTAGATATGGTTATATTTACTTAATGAAGCAAAAGTCTGAAACGTTTGAAAAGGTTCAAGCAATTTCAGAGTGAAGTTAAGAATCATCATAACAAGAAGATCATGTTCCTACAATCTGATCAAGGGGAGATTTTCTAAGTTATGAGTTTGGCAATCACTTAAGACATTGTGGAATTGTTTCCCAGTTGAAGCCACCTGGAACACCACAGCGTAATGGTGTGCCCGGACATTGTAATCGAACCTTATGAGATATGGTCCGTTCTATGATGTCTCTTACCGATCTACCGCTATTATTTTGAGGTTATGCATTAGAGACAGCTGCATTCACTTTAGATAGGGCACCATCTGAGTCCGTTGAGACGATGTCGTATGAACATTGGTTTGGCAAGAAACCAAAGTTGTCGTTTCTTAATATTTGGTGCTGCGATGCTTAAGGCTTCAGCCGGAAAAGCTCGAACCCAAAAGCGGGCAAATACATCTTCATAGGATACCCAAAGGTAATAGTTGGGTATACCTTCTATCTCAGATCCGAGGGCAAAGTGTTTGTCGCTAAGAACTTGTCCTTTCTCGAGAAGGAGTTTCTCTCGAAAGAATTGAGTGGGAGGAAGATAGAACTTGATGAGGTTATCGAACCCTCACTTCAACCGGAGAGTAGTGCAACACAGAAAGATGTTTCTGTGGAACCTACAACTGTTGAAGAGGAAACTAATGATAGTGATCATGAAGCTTCGGATCAAGTTGCTATCGAACCTTGTAGGTCGACAAGGATATGTACTACTCCTGAGTGGTACGGTGATCCTGTCTTAGAGGTCATGTTGTTGGACAACAACGAACCTATGAACTATGGAGAAGCGATGGTGGGCACGTATTCCGACAAATGGTTAGAAGCCGAGAAATGCGAGATAGGATCCATGTATCAAAACAAAGTATGGACTTTGGTGGATTTGCCCGATGATCGGCAAGCCATTGAGATAAATGGATCTTTAAGAAGAAGACGGACGTGGACGGTAATGTCACCGTCTATGAAGCTCGACTTGTGGAGAAGAGTTTTTCACAAGTTCAAGGAGTTGACTACGATGAGATTTTCTCATCCGTAGCGATGCTTAAGTCCGTCGGAATCATGTTAGCGTTAGCTGCATTTATGAAATCTGGCAGATGGATGTCAAAACAAGTTTCCTTACCAGTTTTCGTGAGGGAAGGTTGTATGTGATACAATCAGAAAGGTTTTGTCGATCCTAAGGATGCTAAAAGGTATGCTAGCTCCAGCGATCCTTCTATGGACTAGAGCAAGCATCTCAGAGTCGGAATATATGCTTTGATGGAGTGATCAAAGCTTTTAGGTTTATACAATGTTTGCTAGAAACTTGTATTTACAAGAAAGTGAGTGGGAGCGCTACAACATTTCTGATAAGTATATGTGGATGACATATTGTTGATCCGAAATAATGTAGAATTTATGGAAAGCATAAACGGTTGTTTGAAGAATTATTTTCAAAGGAAGACCTGGATAAAGCTACTTACATATTGGGCATCAAGATCTATAGAGATAGATCAAGACGCCTGATGATATTTTCAAAGAACGCACACCTTGACATGATTTTGAAGGAGTTCAAAATAGATCAGTCAAAGAAGGGATTCTTACCTGAGTCGTAAGGTGTGAAGTTGAGTAAGACTCGAAGCTTGACCATGGTAGAAGAAAGAGGATGGACGAAGGTCGTCCCCTATGCTTTTGTCATAGGCTCTATACGGTATGCCATGCTGAGTACCGCACCTGATGTGTACCTTGCCACATGTCTGGAAAGAGGGTACAAAGGTGATCCAGGAGTGGATCACTAGATAGCGGTCAAAATTATCCTTAGAGGAATAAGGAAATGTTTCTCGGTTATGGAGGTGATAAAGAGTTCGACGTAAAGAGTTACGTCGATGCAAGCTTAACACCTATCCAGATAGCTCTGAGCAGAGATACCGGATACGTATAATGGAGCAACAATTTGGAATAGCTCCAAGTGGAACGTGGTAGCAGCATCTACGATATGGCATAAAGTTTTGCGAAATACATAGGGATCTGAATGTTGCAGACCCGTTGACTAGAACCTCTCTCACAAGCATAACATGATCAAACCTAGAACTCATTGAGTGTTACTCACATAGTGATGTGAACTAGATTGTTGACTCTAGTAAACTCTTTGGATGTTAGTCACATGGCGATGTGACCTGTGAGTGTTAATCACATGGTGATGTGAACTAGATTGTTGACTCTAGTGCAAGTGGGAGACTGTTGGAAATATGCCCTAGAGGCAATAATAAATTAGTTATTATTATTATATTTCCTTATTCATGATAATTGTTTATTATCCATGCTAGAATTGTATTGATAGGAAACTCAGATACATGTGTGGATACATAGACAACACCATGTCCCTAGTAAGCCTCTAGTTGACTAGCTCGTTGATCAATAGATGGTTACGGTATCCTGACCATGGACATTGGATGTCATTGATAAAGGGATCACATCATTAGGAGAATGATGTGATGGACAAGACCCAATCCTAAGCCTAGCACAAGATCGTGTAGTTCCTATGCTAAATCTTTTCTAAATGTCAAGTATTTTTTCCTTAGACCATGAGATTGTGCAACTCCCGGATACCGTAGGAATGCTTTGGGTGTACCAAACGTCACAATGTAACTGGGTGGCTATAAAGGTGCACTACGGGTATCTCCGAAAGTGTCTGTTGGGTTGGCACGAATCGAGACTGGGATTTGTCACTCCATGTGACGGAGAGGTATCTCTGGGCCCACTCGGTAGGACATTGAGGGAGTCCTGGATTAGGGGGTGTCCGGATGGCCGGACTATGACCTTTGGCCGGACTCCCGGACTATGAAGATACAAGATTGAAGACTTCGTCCCGTGTCCGGATAGGACTTTCCTTGGCGTGGAAGGCAAGCTTGGCGATACGATATGTAGATCTCCTCCCATTGTAGCCGACTCTGTGTAACCCTATCCCTCTCCGGTGTCTATATAAACCGGAGAGTTTTAGTCCGTAGGACGAACAACAATCATACCATAGGCTAGCTTCTAGGGTTTAGCCTCTCTGATCTCGTGGTAGATCAACTCTTGTACTACCCATAGCATCAATATTAATCAAGCACGAGTAGGGTTTTACCTCCATCGAGAAGGCCCGAACCTGGGTAAAAACATCGTGTCCCTTGTCTCCTATTACCATCCGCCTAGACGCACAGTTCGGGACCCCCTACCCGAGATCCGCCAGTTTTGACACCAACATTGGTGCTTTCATTGAGAGTTCCTCTGTGTCGTCACCGTTAGGCCCGATGGCTTCTTCGATCATCAACCACGACACGGTCCAGGGTGAGACTTTTCTCCCCGGACAGATCTTCGTATTCGGCGGCTTTACACTGCAGGCCAATTCACTTGGCCAAGCTACGCCCCTGGCCATCTGGTCAGATTTGGAAGTTTAAACTACACGACTGACATCCGCAGAGACTTGATCTTCGACGGATTCGAGCCACAGCCGAGCGCGCCGCACTGTCACGATGGGCATGATCTAGCTCTGCCGCCGGACAGTGCCCAAAGCGTCGCTCAGGCGTCCGCTCCGACCCTTAGCTCGGAGCCGACTGCGCCAATCAGGGATGGATGGTTGGACACCGCCTCGGGGGCTGCAATCTCTACGGCAATCGAGCTGAATACCAGCCTTGCCCTTTGTATAGCTCGTGATTCCAAGGTGCCGGACTCCTTTCCGGATTCCGAATCTTTCGCACCCTTTCCGATCGAACCCAATTGGGCTCCGATCATGGAGTTAACCGCCACGGACATCTTTCAGCACTCGCCCTTTGGCGACATCCTGAATTCGCTAAAGTCTCTCTCTTTGTTAGGAGAGCCCTGGCCGGACTATGGTCAGCAAGGTTGGGATGCAGACGACGATGAAATTCGAAACCCACCCACCACCCACTTTGTAGCCACTGTCAATGATTTAACCGACATGCTCGACTTCGACTCCGAAGGCATCGTCGGTATGGTCGCCGATGAAGGAGACGATGAAGAACCAGCGCCTATAGGGGACTGGAAAGCCACCTCGTCATATGACATATACATGGTGGACACCCCAAAGGAAGGGAATGGCGATGGAACAGCGGAGGATGACCCCTCCAAGAAACAGCCTAAACACCGACGTCAGTGGCGCCGCTCTAAATCCCGCCACAGCAAAAACGGTGATTCCAGCACCGGAGACAATAACACCCCGAACAGTGCCGAAGACAACCCCCTCCAGCCGGATTCAGCGCAAGAGGAGGGTGAAGCCAGCCCTCATAAGAGAGCGGCAGATAGAGAGGTCGGGGACGACAATTATATGCCTCCCTCCGAAGACGAGGCAAGCCTCGACGACGATGAATTTGTCGTGCCAGAGGATCCCGTCGAACAAGAGCGTTTCAAACGCAGGCTTATGGCCACGGCAGCAGCTTAGAGCTGACCAAGATTTGCTAGCCGATGGATGGACTGAAGTCCTGGCGGCCGAAGAGTACAAACTCGAACACCCCTCCAAGAGCTACCCAAAGCGCAGGCTGCTACCCCAACTAGAGGAGGAAGCAACTAAACCTACATCACCAGTGTATGATGCGGCCGATCAGCCACCCCGTGGCTGCAACAGAGAGGCCTTTCGGCCCCCAACTCAAGCCGCACCCCGGCCCCGCTCAAAAAGTACCAAGGCACGGGGAAACGCGCCGGACCTGCGAGACATATTGGAGGACAAGGCAAGGCAAACAAGATCGATCTATGGATCATGCGGACGCCCCACGGCACGTGACGATAACCGTCACGCTGGATATGGCAAATACGGCGAGGCCGAACACAACAGACAAAGCTCATGCGAGCTACGTCGTGACATAGCCCAGTACAGAGGCGCCGCACACCCACTATGCTTCACAGATGAAGTAATGGATCATCAAATCCCCGAGGGTTTTAAACCCGTTAACATCGAATCATACGATGGCACAACAGATCCCGCGGTATGGATCGAGGATTATCTCCTTCATATCCACATGGCCCGCGGTGATGATCTACACGCTATCAAATACCTCCCGCTCAAGCTTAAAGGACCAGCTCGGCATTGGCTTAACAGCTTGCCAGCAGAGTCAATTGGTTGCTGGGAGGACCTGGAATCCGCATTCCTTGACAACTTCCAGGGCACTTATGTGCGACCACCAGACGCTGATGACCTAAGCCACATAATTCAGCAGCTAGAGGAATCGGCCAGACAATTCTGGACACGGTTCCTAACCAAGAAAAATCAAATAGTCGACTGTCCGGACGCAGAGGCCCTTGCAGCCTTCAAACATAACATCCGAGATGAATGGCTTGCCCGGCACCTAGGACAGGAAAAGCCGAAATCCATGGCATCCCTCACAACACTCATGACCCGCTTTTGCGCGGGAGAAGACATCTGGTTGGCTCGTAGTAATAATATGACCAAGAGCCCTGGTAATTCGGATACCAAGGACAACAATGGCAGGTCCCGTTGTAACAAGCACAAGCACCGCATTAACAGCGACAATACTGAGGATACGACAGTCAATGCCGGATTCAGAGGCTCTAAACCCGGTCAGCGGAAGAAGCCATTCAAAAGAAATCCTTCGGGCCCATCCAGTTTAGACCGGATACTCAATCGCTCGTGCCAGATACACGACACCCCTGAACAACCAGCCAATCACACCAACAGGGATTGTTGGGTGTTCAAGCAGGCAGGCAAGTTAAGTGCCGAAAACAGAGACAAGGGGCTCCATAGCAATGACGAGGAGGAGCCCAGGCCGCCAAAAAACAGAGGACAGAAGGGCTTTCCCCCAAAAGTGCGGATGGTGAACATGATATACGCAACCCACATCCCCAAAAAGGAACGGAAGCGTGTGCTCAGGGACGTATATGCGTTGGAGCCAGTCGCCCCAAAGTTCAAACCATGGTCCTCCTGCCCGATCACTTTTGATCGAAGGGACCACCCCGCTAGCATTCGTTACGGCGGATTCGCCGCATTGGCCCTAGACCCAATCATTGAAGGATTTCACCTCACTAGAGGCCTCATGGACGGCAGCAGCAGCCTGAACCTGCTTTATCAGGATACAGTGCGGAAAATGGGCATAGATCCCTCAAGGATTAAACCCACAAAGACGACCTTTAAGGGCGTCATACCAGGTGTAGAGGCCAGCTGTACAGGCTCAGTTACACTCGAAGTGGTCTTCGGATCCCCGGATAATTTCCGAAGCGAAGAGTTAATCTTCGACATAGTCCCGTTCCGCAGTGGCTATCACGCCCTGCTCGGACGAACCGCATTCGCAAAATTCAATGCGGTGCCGCACTACGCATATCTCAAGCTCAAGATGCCAGGCCCTCGCGGAGTCATTACGGTCAATGGAAACACCAAACGCTCTCTCTGAACAGAGGAGCACACGGCGGCCCTGGCGGCGGAAGTACAAAGTAGCCTCTTAAGGCAATTCTCCAGTCCGGCCGTTAAACGTCCGGACAATGTCAAGCGCACCCGAAGTAACCTACAATAAGACCGTCTGGCACGTTCCGAGCAAGCATAGCAGTGCGGCCCCAATCCCAGCCCTCGCGAAATTGTGATACCAGTACCACACGTACATAATTACGCTCTGGAAATACCATGGGCATAAGGGGAGGGGCACAACCACGGCACGCCCAGATTGCGGCTCAACCGCACTAGGGGCTCCCGATTTTGCCATTTCTTTTTTTTATTTTTTTGATTTTTATATGCTTTCAGGACTCCACTATTCGGAAGGCCTGTCCCGTAGTACAATGGCCGAACACACGATGCAACAGCCAGGGAGACAACAAGCCACGTCAAATGCCCATGTGGTCTCTATAACGAGCTAAATACCTGTCTTACTTAAAGTCTCGCAGCTTGCCCCTGGAGGGGGACATGTCAAATAATCCCATCTCTTGCGTATCGCACTATTTGTATCGTTCTGCTCTCATAGCAGCCCTTTTAATAAACAATACATAGCTCTTGTCTATTATTGCACTCATTTTTTATACGAATATGTTCAGTTATGACATTATGCAACCGTACACTTTGGTACGGCCAATACACCAGGGGCTTAAGTACCCCATAATGCGGTGTGAGAAGACCGAACACTCTCATGAGTGCGGCACCCCGAACTTATAGCATTATATGCATCGGCTCCGAATCATGTCTTGGGTCAATAGTTGGGTTTGCCCGGCTCCCATGTTTTGATACCTTACGTTCCGCTATGTCGGCTAAGGTAGTGCTGGGAGAACTACTGCGATTGTGCCCCAGTTGAGCTGGGTTAACACCTCAGTAGAGAAAGCTAAAACTGACCGTCATGATAGAGCGGGAGACCGGTCGCTGTTCGATAGGTTTTTCGAGTCCTTAAAGACTTATGCCGCTTAGAGCGAGGAGCTGGCTTTGTCCGGCCTAGGCGTGGATAGCGCCCCGAACTCGGTCTTTCGAATACTAGGGGCTTCGCCGAAATTTAAAATTATAGAATTCTATGGCTAAGTGAGAGTGATAAAGCACTATAAGTCTGATTGCCTTGTTCGTTGCGCTGAGCGCCTCCCTCGATGGACCCAAGAATGGGAACAAGAGCGCTCAGGCTTATCCCGAACACCCTAGCTCTCGTGGCATGGGGGTAGAAGCCGATGACTTGCATCTCTCAGATTTAATAAACGGCCGCACAGAAGGTAATATTTTAAATTCAAACAGCGTTGCTTAGCGCAGATGAACAAGTTTTCAGCACACAGGATAAAAACGAGCGAGTTTACTCAAAAATTACATCCCTTGTACATTCGTCCGCTACAAGACGGGCACCCTTCAAGACGCCCTCATAATACATCTCGGGCCGGCGATGCTCCTTCCCCTCTGGTGGCCCATCCTTCACCAGCTTCTCCGCATCCAGCTTTCCCCAGTGCACTTTGGCACGAGCAAGGGCCCTACGGGCACCTTCGATGCATATGGAGCGCTTGATGACTTCAAGCCATGGACAGGCATCCACCAGCCGCCGCACCAGCCCAAAGTAGCTCCCAGGCATGGCCTCTCCAGGCCAGAGCCGGCCTATAAGGCCCTTCTGGCCTGTTCGGCTGCCTTATGGAGCTCGACCAGCTGCTTCAGCTGGTCGCTCAGGGGCACCGGGAGTCCGGCTCAGCATACTGGGACCAGAACACTTTCTCCGTCGAGCTCCCCTCCTCGGCCCGGTAGAATGCGGCGGCATCGGATACACTGCGGGAAAGATCTGCGAATGCTCCTGGAGAGCTCCGGACTCGGGTAAGTAACAGGTAATTTACTTTCACGTGCTTGCTTTGCATAAAGAATGCCTTACCCGCCGCTATATTCTTCATCGCCTCAATTTCCTGAAGGGCCTTTTGGGCTTCGGCCTTGGCAGACTTGGCGCTTTCAAGTGCCGAGGCAAGCTCGGAATCTCGCGTCTTTGAGTCAAGCTCTAAACCCTCATGTTTCTTCATGAGAGCATCGAGCTCTTGCCGCACCTCCGCCACCCGCGCCTCTTGCTTTTCCCGCTCAGTGTGCTCCACGGCCGCATTATCTTTGGCCTTGGACAACGCTTCCTTCAGGGCCGCCACCTCAGTTGTGGCCCCTGCAACATTCACGTTGGTCCTGTCATTATTTGCAACCAGGTATTTTTTATATACTTATATAAGGTCTTACATACCTTCCTTGTCCTCGAGCTGCTTCTTGGCACGACCGAGCTCATTCTCGGACCGCTCGAGGCTCTGCTTCAATGCATCGACCTCCGCAGTCAGTGCGGCAGAGGTCAGCAGCGCAGCCTGCATTCCCATATTGACATTATTATTGTCAGACTCCTGCGTATATATTTTTAGATCCTCAGTCCGGTTTTTCTTTCCGAACACCAAACTGAGCATCAGGGGCTACTGTCTATGCGGTAACATTTTTATATGTTTTAAATACATACCTCAAAGCCTGTTAGAAGGCTGGTACAGGCTTCTGTCAGCCCGCTCTTGGCGGACTGAACCTTCTGAATCACCGCACTCATAACAGTGCGGTGCTCCTCATCGATGGAGGCGCCGTTAAGCACCTCCAGCAAATTTTCCGGCGCCTCTGGTTGGACGGAAGCTGTCGGCGTCGTAGGCTTGCCCTTCTTGCGAGGGGGGCGCCTACCGGACTCCGGAATCACTGAAGGTTCCGGAGCGGTGTCCGGCCCAGGGCCGGACTTAGATTCCTCTGGGGCTTCATCCCCTTCGGGCCTGGAGTCCGAGAGGTCGCCTTGCGGCGCCTCCAGGACCACCTCCTCCTGGTGTAGCCCCTTTTGGGACTCCACCTCGGCATCGTCCGTAGGGCGAGGGGAGGAGGCCGTCGGGAGTGAAGCGCTATTCACATCCGACGAATCCAGGGAGCTGCTCGACGAATCACCGAGCTAAGCCTTGGGCGGACTGCATGATTGAATTCAGCATCAGAAGGTACTGTATAATAGAGGAACACCATAAGTTATTTTGGTATCTGGATACTTACGATTTTGCCAGGGGCTTGGCTCTGGATGGCCATTCCTCTCCGCCGTCGTCGGCGTCGGAGGCGTAGTCCGGAAGAAGGGTCTTCCCCTTCTTGGACCCTCCGGCCTCCCCAGTTGGGGCGGCCTTCCTTTTCTTTCCTCCCCCCCCGGGAGGGGGAGAGGCTTCTTCTTCCTCCTCCTCATCTTCGGAGGCGGAGGGCGCTTCGGGGTCGTCGGGCAATGAATCCTACACCACTAGGCGCCGGGAACTCTTTCGAGTCCCCGTGGCCTTCTTCTCCGGCACCACGTGAGGTGCCGGAACCAGCAGCTTCAACAAGCGTGCATCTGCTGGGCCTTCGGGCAAAGGGGCTGGACAGTCAAACTGTTCGGACGTCCTCTTCCAGTCCTGTCAAGGGAGCAGGAGTTTAGATCCTGCATAGAGTCAAACTATGAAAATCAAGTGTCCTGTAAAGGATAAAAACAAGCTTACTTTGGTGGCTTGGCGCTTGGCGCAGAATCCGCGATCCTCGGTGACCGGAGGGGAGACCTCGGAGCTCTTGAATAGCACCTTCCAGGTGTCCTCGTGCTTTGTGTCGAAGAGCCTGGACAAAGTCTGGTGCTGGGCCGGGTCGAACTCCCACCAGTTGAAGGCCCGTCGTTGACATGGGAGGATCCGACGGAAGAGCATGGCCTGGACTACGTTGACCAGTTTAACCTTCTTGTTCACCAGGTCTTGGACGCAGGTTTGGAGTCCGGCCACCTCTTCCGGATTACCCCACAACAGGCCCGTCTCTTTCCAAGATGTGAGCCGTGTGCGGATGCCAGATTGGAATTCGGGGGGCCCTGCCCACTCAGGGTCACGCAGCTCGGTGATGTAGAACCACCCCGATTGCCACCCTTTGATGGTTTCCACAAAGGAGCCCTCGAGCCATGTAACATTGGGCATCTTGCCCACCATGGCGCCTCCGCACTCCGCTTGCCGGCTGCCCACGACCTTCGGCTTGACACTGAAGATCTTCAGCCATAGGCCGAAGTGGGGCTTGATGTGGAGGAAGGCCTCGCACACGACGATAAACGCCGAGATGTTGAGGATGAAGTTCGGGGCCAGATCATGGAAATCCAGGTTGTAGTAGAACATGAGCCCCCGGAAAAATGGGTGAAGTGGGAAGCCCAGTCCGCGGAGGAAATGGGTGAGGAACACCACCCACTCATGGATCCCAGGGGTGGGGATGAGTTGCCCCTCATCTGGAAGCCGGTGCGCGATGTCGTCAGACAAGTATCCGGCCTTCCTTAACTTTTTGATGCGCCCCTCCATGACGGTGGAGGCCATCCATCTACCTCCCGCTCCTGACATGATTGGAGAGGGTCGAGGTGGGAAGAGCGGGCTTGGGCGCTGGAGCTCGAGTGCGCGGAAATGGACAAGCAAAGGAGGAAGAAGGCGTAGATTGAAAGGGCGGATCCTTATCCCCTTATATGGGCGGCCGGAACTGTGTGCCCCCAACAGCCTAATAAAACTCGCTTATCTCCCAAGCGCCACGATTGGTGGCGCGGTTGGGTTACCCATGCCCGTATTGATGAGAATCCCAGAATAAGGGGACACGATCTCTGCTTTGACAAGACATGCCAAGGAAACCGCCTCGCTAAACACGCTGAGGTGGGACGGTAAAACGATTCGAATAAAGGCTTGGCTGTGGCATGATGTCGCACTACGGAATACGTCAGCAGATTAGATTTATGTAAATATTATTCTCTCTACGGTGGTATGTGGAACTTATTTTGCAGAGCCGGACACTATCCTTGTGTTCAACATCTTCTATGAAGTATTTGGAGGAGGAACCCGCTTTGCAATGCCGAAGACAATTTGTGCGCCGGACTCGTCGTCATTGAAGCCTGGTTTAGGGGCTACTGAGGGAGTCCTGGATTAGGGGGTGTCCGTATGGCCGGACTATGACCTTTGGCCGGACTCCCGGACTATGAAGATACAAGATTGAAGACTCCGTCCCGTGTCCGGATAGGACTTTCCTTGGCGTGGAAGGCAAGCTTGGTGATATGTAGATCTCCTCCCATTGTAACCGACTCTGTGTAACCCTAGCCCTCTCCGATCTCTATATAAACTGGAGAGTTTTAGTCCGTAGGATGAACAACAATCATACCATAGGCTGGCTTCTAGGGTTTAGCCTCTCTGATCTCGTGGTAGATCAACTCTTGTACTACCCATATCATCAATATTAATCAAGAAGGAGTAGGGTTTTACCTCCATCAAGAGGGCCCGAACCTGGGTAAAAACATCGTGTCCCTTGTCTCCTGTTACCATCCGCCTAGACGCACAGTTCGGAACCCCCTACCCGAGATCCGCCGGTTTTGACACCGACAAACATCATCATAATGTGCACAATGTGATCAAGGAGTTGATTGCGGGATGATGTGTTACAGAACGAGTAAAGAGACTTGCCGGTAACGAGATTGAACAAGGTATCGGTATACCGACGATCGAATCTCGGGCAAGTACTATACCTATAGACAAAGGGAATTGTATACGGGATTGATTGAATCCTCGACATCGTGGTTCATCCGACGAGATCATCGTGGAACATGTGGGAGCCAACATGGGTATCCAGATCCCCTATTGGTTATTGGCCGGAGAGTTGTCTCGGTCATGTCTGCATGGTTCCCAAACCCGTAGGGTCTACACATTTAAGGTTCGATGATGCTAGGGTTATAGGGAAGGTATGTACGCGGTTACCGAATGTTGTTTGGAGTCCCGGATGAGATCCCGGACGTCACGAGGAGTCCCGGAATGGTCCGGAGGTGAAGATTGATATATTGGACGAAGGGTTTTGGAGTCCGGAAGTGTTCCGGAGGTACCGGGTGATGACCAGCATGACCGAAAGGTATTTCGGGAGCCCCGGCAAGTGTTGAGGGGCTTCATGGGCCAAGGGAAGGAGGCAAACCAGCCCACTAAGGGGTTGTGCGCCCCCTCACCTATTCCCACGTGACCAGGGGGTTTGGGGTGCCCCATCTAGGGTTCCCACCTCCTGGCTTGGGGGCCAAGTCACCCAAAGGGGAGATCCCATCTGCCCTGGCCGCCGCCCCCCCAGGGGAAACCCTAGGGCGCCTCCCCCTCCCCCTTGCCCCTATATATAGTGGAGGTTTTGGTGCTGCCCAACACATGAGTCTCTCTCTCCCAAGGCGCAGCCCTACCTCTCTTCCTCCTCGTCTCTCGTAGTGCTTGGCGAAGCCCTGCTAGAGTACCGCGCTCCTCCACCACCACCATGCCGTCGTGCTGCTGCTGGACGGAGTCTTCCCCAACCTCTCCCTCTCCCCTTGCTATATCAAGGCATGGGAGACGTCACCGGGTTGCACGTGTGTTGAACGCGGAGGCGCCGTTGTTTGGCGCTTAGATCGGAATCGACCACGATCTGAATCGCCGCGAGTACGACTACCTCATCCGCGTTCTTGCAACGCTTCCGCTTAGCGATCTACAAGGGTATGTAGATGCACTCCCCTTCCCCTTGTTGCTAGATTACTCCATAGATTGATCTTGGTGATGCGTAGAAAATTTTGAATTTCTGCTAACTTCCCCAACAGCCTCATGGGCAAAATGACCAAGACTCCATTCTCCGGAACAATGAAGCGAGCAACCAACTTATTGGAAATTATACATACTGATGTGGGCGGTCCAATGAGCGTTGAGGCTCGCGATGGCTATCGTTATGTCCTCACCCTCACTGATGACTTAAGTAGATATGGGTTTGTCTACTTGATGAAACACAAGTCTGAGACCTTTGAAAAGTTCAAGGAATTTCAGAATGAGGTAGAGAATCGACGTGACAGAAAAATAAAGTTCTTACGATCAGATCATGGGGGAGAATATTTAAGTCACGAATTTGGTACGCACTTAAGGAAATGTGGAATCATTTCACAACTCACGCCGCCTGGAACACCTCAGCGTAACGGTGTGTCTAAACGTCGTAATCGCACTCTATTGGATATGATGCGGTCTATGATGTCTCTTACCGATTTACCGCTATCATTTTGGGGATACGCTTTAGAGGCAGCTACATTCACTTTAAATAGGCCACCGTCTAAATCCTTTGAGACGACACCGTATGAATTATGGTTTGGAAAGAAACCTAAGCTGTCGTTTCTAAAACTTTGGGGATGCGATGCTTATGTCAAGAAACTTCAACCTGAAAAGCTCAAACCCAAGTCACAAAATGCGTCTTCATAGGATACCCTAAGGAAACCATTGGGTATACCTTCTACCTCAGATCCGAAGGCAAGATTTTCGTTGCCAAGAACGGGTCCTTTCTAGAGAAAGAGTTTCTCTCGAAAGAAGTAAGTGGGAGGAAAGTGGAACATGATGAAGTACTACCTGTTGAACCGGTAAGTAGCGCAGCTCAGGAAGATGTTCCTGTGGTGCCTGCACCGACTAGAGAGGAAGTTAATGATGATGATCAAGGTACTTCGGATCAAGTTACTACTGAACTTCGTAGGTCCACAAGGACATGTTCCACACCAGAGTGGTATGGTGACCCTGTCCTAGAAATCATGTTGTTAGACAACGGTGAACCTTCGAACTATGAAGAAGTGATGGCGGGCCAAGATTCCAACAAATGGCTTGAACCCATGCAATCCGAGATAGGATCCATGTATGAAAACAAAGTATGGACTTTGACAGACTTGCCCGATGATCGGTGAGCGATAGAAAATAAATGGATCTTTAAGAAGAAGACGGACGCGGATGGTAATGTTACCATCTATAAAGCTCGACTTGTCACTAAGGGTTATCGACAAGTTCAATGGGTTGACTACGATGAGACTTTCTCTCCCGTAGTGAAGCTGAAGTCCGTCCAAATCATGTCAGCAATTGCCGCATACTATAATTATGAGATATGGCAAATGGACATCAAAAGGGCATTCCTTAACGGCTATCTTAAAGAAGAGTTGTATATGATGCAGCCGGAAGGTTTTTTCGATCCTAAGAATGCTAACAAGGTATGCAAGCTCCAGTGATCCATTTATGGGCTGTTGCAAGCATCTCGGAGTTGGAACATTCGCTTTGATGAAATGATCAAAGCGTTTGGGTTTATGCAGACTTATGGAGAAGCCCGCGTTTACAAGAAAGTGAGTGGGAGCTCTGTAGCATTTCTCATATTATATGTGGATGACATACTTTTGATGGGAAATGATATAGAACTTTTGGACATCATAAAGGCCTACTTGAACAAGTGTTTTTCAATGAAGGACCTTGGAGAAGTTGCTTATATATTAGGCATCAAGATCTATAGAGATAGATAGAGACGCCTCATAGGTCTTTCACAAAGCACATACCTTGACAAGATATTGAAGAAGTTCAATATGGATCAGTCCAAGAAGGGGTTCTTGCCTGTGTTGCAAGGTGTGAAATTGAGCTCGGCTCAATCCCTGACCATGGCAGAAGATAAAGAAAAGATGAGTGTCATCCCCTATGCCTCAACCATAGGGTCTATTATGTATGGCATGCTGTGTACCAGACCTGATGTAAACCTTGCCGTAAGTTTGGTTGCAAGAAACCAAAGTAATCCCGGCATGGAACACTGGACAGCGGTCAAGAATATCCTAAAGTGCCTGAAAAGGACTAAGGATATGTTTCTCGTTTATGGAGGTGACGAAGAGCTCGTCGTAAAGGGTTACGTCGATGTTAGCTTCGACACAGATCTGGATGACTCCAAGTCACAAACTGGATATGTGTATATTTTGAATTGTGGGGCAGTAAGCTGGTGCAGCAGCAAGCAAAGCGTCGTGGCGGGATCTACATGTGAAGCGGAGTACATGGCAGCCTCGGAGGCAGCGCATGAAGCTATCTGGATGAAGGAGTTCATCACCGACCTAGGAGTTATTCCAAATGCTCGGGGCCGATCACTCTTCTTTGACAACACTGGAGCTATTGCCCTTGCCAAGGAGCCCAGGTTTCACAAGAAGACCAGGCACATCAAGCGTCGCTTCAACTCCATTCAGGAAAATGTTCAAGATGGAGACATAGATATTTCAAAGTGCACACGAATCTGAATGTCGCAAATCCGTTGACTAAACCTCTTCCGCGAGCAAAACATGATCAACACCAGAACTCTATGGGTGTTCGATTCATCACAGTGTAACTAGATTATTGACTCTAGTGCAAGCGGGAGACTGTTGGAAATATGCCCTCGAGGCAATAATAAAATGATTATTATTATATTTCCTTGTTCATGATAATTGTCTATTATTCATGCTATAATTGTATTAACCGGAAACAGTGATACATGTGTGAATACATAGACCACAACATGTCCCTAGTGAGCCTCTAGTTGACTAGCTCGTTGATCAATAGATGGTCATGGTTTCCTGACTATGGGCATCTGATATCATTGATAACGAGATCACATAATTAGGAGAATGATGTGATGGACAAGACCCAATCATAAGCATAGCACAAGATCGTGTAGTTCGTTTGCTAAAGCTTTTCTAATGTCAAGTATCAGTTCCTTAGACCATGAGATTGTGTAACTCCCGGATACCGTAGGAGTGCATTGGGTGTGCCAAACGTCACAACGTAACTGGGTGACTATAAAGGTGCACTACGGGTATCTCCGAAAGTGTCTGTTGGGTTGGCATGAATAGAGACTGGAATTTTTCACTCCGTATGATGGAGAGGTATCTTTGGGCCCACTCGGTAATGCATCATCATAATGAGCTCAATGTGACTAAGTGGTTAGTCACGGGATCATGCATTATGTAACGAGTAAAATGACTTGCCGGTAACGAGATTGAACGAGGTATTGGGATACCGACGATCGAATCTCGGGCAAGTAACGTACCGATTGATAAAGGGAATTGTATATGGGATTACTTGAATCCTTGATGTCGTGGTTCATCCGATGAGATCATCGTGGAACATGTGGGAGACAACATGGGTATCCAGATCCCGCTGTTGGTTATTGGCCGGAGAGCTGTCTCGGTCATGTCTACGTGATTCCCGAACCCGTAGGGTCTACACACTTAAGGTTCGATGACGCTAGGGTTATTTGGAAGACTTGTATGTGATTACCGAATGTTGTTCAGAGTCCCCGATGAGATCCTGGATGTCACGAGGAGTTCTGGAATGGTCTGGACATGAAGATTTATATGTGGGAAGTTGTCATACGGTCACCAAAAAAGTTTGGGGGCAAACCGGTATTGTACCGGGGCCACCGAATGGGTTCTGGGGGTTCACCGGGAGGTGCCACCTCTCTCGAAGGGCCTCGTGGGCCGTAGTGGGAAGGGAACCAGCCCTTGGAGGGCTGGGCGCATCCCCCCTTGGGCCCATGCGCCTAGGGTTGGGGTGAAACCCTAAAGGGGGCGTCCCCCTTGCATGGGGGGCAAGCCCCCCCCCCTTGGCCGCCGCCCCCCTCTAGATCTCATCTAGAGGGGGCTGGCCCCCTTCCCCCTCCTCCTATAAATAGAGGGGCGAGGGGAGGGCTGCAACACCACATCCAAGGCGTAGCCCCTCCCCTCCCCAACACCTCTCCTCCTCCGTAAGAGCTTGGCGAAGCCCTGCCGGAGTACTGCCACTCCATCACCACCACGCCATCGTGCTGCTATTGGAGCCCTCTTCCTCAACCTCTCCCTCCTCCTTGCCGTATCAAGGCGCGTGAGACGTCACCGGGCTGCACGTGTGTTGAACGCGGAGGTGCCATTTTTTCAGCGCTAAGATCGGAATCCACCGTGATCTGAATCGCTTCGAGTATGACTCCCTCATCCACGTTCTTGTAATGCTTCCGTCTCGCGGTCTTCAAGGGTATGAAGATGCACTCCTCTCTCTCTCGTTGCTAGTTGCTCCATAGATTGATCTTGGTGATGCATAGAATTTTTTTATTTTCTGCAACGATCTCCAACAACTGTATGGGCCAAGAAAGTACAAGAGGGGTGCTCCCAGGGGAGCACAACCCATCAGGGTGCGCCTGGGGGCCCAAGCGCACCTAGGTGGGTTGTGCCCACCTCGGTGGCCTCCTGCACCGCCTCTTTGCTCTATAAATACCATAATATTCCAAAAACACTAAGGGAGTCGACAAAAATCCATTCCAGCCGTCGAAGTTCCAGAAACACCAGATCCAATCTAGAAACCATCGCGGAGGGGTTCATCATATCCATTGGTGCCTCTCCGATAATGCGTGAGTAGTTCTTTGTAGAAGTATGGTCCGTAGTTAGTAGCTACATGGCTTCCTCTCTCTCTCTTGATTCTCAAGACAATGGTCTCTTGGAGATCCATATGATGTATGTCTTTTTGCGGTTTGTTTGTTGGCATCCCATGAACTTTGAGTTTATGATCAAATCTATGTTTTTATCCATGAAAGTATTTGAGTCTTCTTTGATATCTTATATGCATGATTGATTATAGCCTCGTATTTCTTCTCCGATATTTGGGTTTTGTTTGGCCAATTTGATCTATTTATCTTGCAATGGGAAGAGGTGCTTTGTGATGGGTTCGATCTTATGGTGCTTGATCCCAGTGATAGAAGGGGAAACGACATGTATGTATTGTTGCTATTAAGGATAACAAGATAGGGTCTATTTCTACATAAATAGATCTTGTCTACATCATGTCATCGTTCTTATTGCATTACTCAGTTTTTCCATGAACTTAATACACTAGATGCATACTGGATAGCGGTCGATGTATGGAGTAGTAGTAGTAGATGCAGGCAGGAGTTGGTCCACTAATCTTGTACATGATTCCTATATAATGATCATTACCTGGATATCTTCATGATTATTTGAGGTTCTATCAATTGCCCAACAGTAATTGTTTTCCCGTCGTTTGCTATTTTTCTCGAGAGAAGCCACTAGTGAAACCTATGGCACCCGGGTCTCTTCTTCAATATATTTGCCTTTGCAATCTATTTTATTTGCTTTTATTTTCAGTTCTATTAAACAAAAAATACAAAAATACCTTGCCGCACTTTATTTTATTTGCGATCTATTTATCCTAACTATTACAACTTTATCCCGTCTCCGTGCCAATTTCTGGTGCCGTTATTCGAAAGGGATTGACAACCCCTTTAACACGTCGGGTTGCGAGTATTTGTTATTTGTGTGTCGGGGCTGTTTACGTTGTGTTGCTTGGTTCTCCTACTAGTTTGATAACCTTGGTCTCATCACTGAGGGAAATACCTACCATTGTTGTGCTGCATCATCCCTTCCTCTTTGGGGAAATACCGACGTAGTTCTAGCAGACATGCCCCACGAGATTTGCTACTATAGTTGAATCATATGGTGTTTCTCCCCCTCTATATTTTGTGATGGATTGAGTTTTATCTCTGAGGTTTCACTATTATCGGATTGAATACTATTATGGATTTGAGAACACTTGATGTATGTCCTACGTGGGATACCCGTGGTGACAATGGGGTGTTCTATTGATTCACTTGATGTATGTTTTGGCACTCAACTCGCGGATTCCTGAGGTGACATTGGGGTAATCTATGCATAGGGGTTGATGCATGTTTTCGCCCTTCTTTCTCCGGTAGGAATCTTGGGGCACTCTTTGAGGTTCTTTGTGTTGGATTGAATATTATGAATCTAAAGTTTTTTGATGCATAACGTATAATTGTCCCACGGATACTTGTGGTGGCATTGGAGTATCTAGGTGATATTAGGGTTGATTGATGTGTGTCATATGGTGTTATTTTGCTACGAACTCTAGGGCTGTTTGTGACACTTATAGGAATAGTTCAATGGATTGATCGGAAAGAATAACTTTGAGGTGGTTTCGAACCCTACAAGCAATTTCATCTTATGTTCTCCGTGATAGGAACTTTGGAGTGACTTTTGTCGCACGTTGAGGGATTTCCATATGATCTAGTTATGTTATCATTGTTGAGAGAATTTGCACTAGTGGAAGTATGAACCCTAGGCCTTGTTTTCAAGCATTACAATAATGTTTCTGCTCACTTTTGTTACTAGTTACCTTGCTGCTTTTATATTTTCAAATTACAAAAATCTATATCTACTATCCATATTGCACTTGTATCACCATCTCTTCGCTGAACTAGTGCACCTATATAATTTACCATTGTATTGGGTGTGTTGGGGACACAAGAGACTCTTTGTTATTTGGTTGCCGGGTTGTTTGAGAGAGACCATATTCATCCTATGCGTCCCACGGATTGATAAACCTTAGGCCATCCACTTGAGGGAAATTTGCCACTGTCCAACAAAACTATGCGCTTGGAGGCCCAACACGAGTCTACAAGAAGAAGGTTGGGTAGTAGACATCAAGAGGCAACCCTGTGCATATAGTGTGAGACTGATTAATATATGTAGGTACAGGAAAGCCTGGGGGAGCAGATAGATCATGCGATGAGGTCTCACCATCATTCACAGGGAGCAGATTTTCCACATTGTTGACCACTACATCTACTGAGAGTTTCTGCATCTCCAAGTTCTGTGCATCCTTCACTTTTCCAGCAGTCTCTAGTCTGGTGGTAGCAATCACATTTGCTTCTGGTCTGTCCTTCTCTGTAGTGATTTGTGCTTTATCAAGCAGGGCGTCTTTACTGTTGAATTGTGAGTGCCAGGAGTTGATCCAGCTGGATTGGATCCATTTGCCTGTCACAATATTCTACTGTGCGCTGTTGTATGATAACTTCCATGCTCAGATCCACCATATGAGGTTTTTGAATAATTGGAGGGTGCTATATTTAACAATAGTAGCAAGTCGAGGGGGGTTATCGTCAGCAGCTGGCTACTGTTTTTTGGCCCGAGTGAGCAGTAATGGGCCTGGGCCAACAGGCTGAAAGACCTCATTCAATTGAGGAATATTCGGAGCCAAAGGACCATGATCATATGCTACAGAGTTTGCTGAGTTGCTTGCTGGGTCCCCTGATACAGTGATGCTACTATTAGCATTGACTGCTCCAAGGTTTTCTTTCTGCATCTAGTGGCTCCATAAGATCATTTAGAGCCAGCAAAATCACCCTGCTGGATTTCCATGTCAACTTCATTGTCTTGAGGCATTGCCCAGTGTCCCCATCCTGGTAGCTCATCATCATCATCATGAGCTGCTGGTTCTCAACACACCACCTGGGCTGAAACTGAGTTATGTCAAAAAATAGTCAACAACGAGTTTGCGGGCAGTGATGCAAGACTGAGTTCTTGTGTAATACAAGTCATTCATTGTATCGGGCTGGTGGGCATCGCCACGGTCATCTTGAATCTCTAAATGGCACGTCTACGATGTCGTGTTGAACACTCACATGTGTCATCCCCCATGGTATCATCCGTCTTTACTGTGAGGGTTTCTCTGTGTAGTGCCAACGATTTTCTCCTGCAGACCAAGCAGGGAGTCATGTCTTCATATTTTCACTAAATGTATTCGGTTGTAAACTCTAATATTCTCTCTCTCGTTGTACTCCTTATATGAACCATCTATGGCATTTCTTTGCCCCCAAAGGGGAGGGGAGGGTGGCTTCCTTAGTCCCTTTTGAGTGTTATGTAACAACCAATGGGGGAGTAACCCTACCCCCTCTCACATTTTGAAAGAGTTGTCCGAAAAATATAGCAAGTTGGAAATCCACTCATTCAGTGTTGACCTAATTGGGAGCCTCATTTTACTCCAAAGTAGATGTTTCAAAACACGAAGGTTTCAAAAATATTGGTTGAATAGTTTTTCTTGGTATGGAGTGCTAACTATCAAAACAAATTTAGGAAACTTTTCAATCTATGCTAAATGCACATATTTACTAGAGAAAGTAATGATAGTTAGGTGGCTTCACAACACACACGTATTACACTCACCCTTAGCATCTTACTATTGAACGACATGTACTGGTAAACTCAAAATCACAATTGTTCATTATGCCGAAAAAGTTAACAACTAAAGATGACATATTTATTGGCTCACCGCTAACCCCAGCGAAGAAAATATGTTTCAAAATAGGAAGTTCATAACCATCAGTTAAATTATTGTTCTTGGTCGGTAGTTCTAACGACCAGAACTATTTTGATATAATATTCAAATCCAGATTAAATGCACATATTTATTTGTGCAAAAAGTATAGCTATACCCCCTCCCAGTGCTAGCGGGATACTAATTTGTATTTGGCAGGTGGGAATCACAACAGTCGTCTAGAATCTCTAGAAGTCACGTTTACAATGTTGTGTTGAACTCTCACATGTGGCATACCCATGATATCATCTGACATTGCCGCGAGGGTTTCTCTGTGGTGTCGACGATTTTCTCCTATGGACCGAGCATGGAAAGATGTCTTCATAGGTTTTCACAAATGTTAGCGTTTGTAAACGCAAATATCCCCTTCTTCGTTACCCCCTCTTCTCTTAGCGTATGTAAATGTTTATTTTTGCATTACTCAAAATTAAGTGTTACAATATCGCCCAACAATTGTCAGGACATCATCACAAAAAAGGCTTCTGTGATCTTTATAAATAAAGCGCAATTTCCAAGTCATCATCTGGGCTAAAATTGCTTTTATCTCAAAAAAGTTAACAACTAATTTGGGGGCGGTGACACAAGACGGAGTTCTTGTACAATACAAGCCATTCATTCTTCTTTCATTATTAAAGAAAAGATAATCAATTTCACTAATTCCTGGTCCCTATACCCAGAAGGCGCACCAAACACATGCATCTGGATTTTGAGGAAGCCGTTATTAGGTTCACTCTACAAGAAAACCAGCAAATACGGGCTTGTGAGCCAAGTGGATTTCGGGGTCTTACACTAAAAATGATCTTCATCAGCATCCCAAAAATAAACCACCAAGAACCAACGATACTTGTTTTGCTTTCTGTCACACGAGTGACGAAGCGGCAGTTTCTTTTTCTACTAGGTGGCATGGCATGACAAGTAAAGAAAAAAGAGAGAGAAAATGGAACGAGAGAGCGGACGCGCCCGCCGTCGTGTGCCGCTAGGTGTTGCAGCTGTATACACCTAGGATAGATCACAGTCACAATCACAAGGCAGCAACAATGGCCAACTCCCCAAAAAACCAGCGATATTTCGTGGCGGCGGTGCCCACTCCCTCGTTTTAATTCGGAGCTTTCGTTGGAAATATGAAGTTTTTAAAATAATGGTTGAATGATTTTTCTTGTTTTGGAGTGCTAACTGTCAAAATTAATTTAGGACACTTTTCAATCCATGTTAAATGCACATACTTATTCGAGAAAGTAATGCTAGTTGGGCGGCTTCACAATGCACACATATTACGCTCACCCCTGGCATCATACTATCGAATGACATGTTCTCGTATACTCAAAATCAGAATTGTTTGATATGTCAAAGTTATTAACAACTAAAATGATATATTTATTGGTTCATAGCTGACCTAAGCAAAGGAAATATGTTTCAAAATAGGAAGCTCATAAGTATCGGTTGAATGATTGTTCTTCGTCGGGAGGACCAACGGCCGAAACTATTTTGATAAATTTTCAAATCCGAATTAAATGCACATATTGATTCGAGCAAATAGTTATACTTGTACCCGGTTCCCGGTGCCAGTGCGATGCCAATTTGTATTTGGCAGGTGACCATCACAACGGGTGTCTAGAATTTCTAGAAGGCACGTTACGATGTTGTGTTGAATTGTCACATGTGTCATCCCTGTAATATCATCTACCATTGCCATTAGGGTCTCTCTTTGTGGTGTCGATGATTTTCTCATATGGACGGAGCATGGATTGATGTCTTCATAGGTTTTAGTGTTTGTAAACACAAATCTCCTCTTCCTCGCTGCCCCCCTCTCGTCTTGTATCTCAAAAAAGCTATCAGAAAAATACACTAAGTTGGAAATTCACTGGTCCACTATTGACTTAACCAGGAGTCCCATTTACTCCAAACTAGATGTTTGAAAACACGAAGATTGTTAATATTTTTCTTTTGTTGGGAGAAAGTAAAGCTAGTTCGTAAACAATTTTTGATGCATCTTACTAACGAATGGCTTGTATTCCTAAACTAAAAATAACAAACAACATTACGTCAAAAACATACTTTTACCAAAATAATTCTTGTATTACTCGAAACTAAGTATTACGATACTGTGCAAGAATTTCTAGGTCATTGTCACAAAAAAGGCTTCCGCTTCGATTTATAGATAAAGCGCAATTTCCAGGACATCATCTCGGCTAAAACAACTTTTATCTCAAAAAAGTTAGCAACTAATTTGGGGGCGGTGATGCAAGACGGAGTTCTGCAATACATGCCATTCTTCATTATTATTTAAAGAAAAGAGAAACAGTTTCATTAATCCTGGTCCCTATACAAAGACTAGAAGGTGCACCAAACACATGCATCTGGATTTTGAGGAAGCCATTATTAGGTTCACCCTAAAAGAAAAACAAGCAAATATTGGCTTGTGAGCCAAGTAAATTTTGAGGTCTCAAACTAAAAATGATCATCATCAGCAGCTCAAAAACAAACCATCAAGAACTAAATACTCCTACTTTAGCTTCATCAGAAAAAAGGCACCAACTATACTTGTTTTGCTTTCTGTCACACGAGTGGCAGCCAAAACGGCAGTTTCTTTTCCTAGATGGCGTGGCATGGCGTGACAGCAGTAGAACCAGGGAGCGGAGGCGCCCGCCCGCCGCCGGGTGCTACAGCTGTATACAACTAGGCCAAATCACATTCACCGAGGGCAGCCGCAGCCAACTCCCCATAAAACCAGCGATATTTCGCTGTGGCGAAGCCAACTATACTTGTTTTGCTTTCTGTCACACGAGTGGCGGAGCTGCAGTTTCTTTTTCTACTAGGTGGCATGGCATGACAAGAAAAGAAAAAACTGGAACGAGGGCGCGGAGGCGCCTGCCGCCATGTGCCGCAGCTGTATACACCTAGGCTGAGCTGAAAGTACAACTGTACCCCCTCCCACACCCCACCCCAGTGCCAGCGGGATACCAATTTCTATTTGGCAGGTGGGCATCACAACGTTTGTCTAGAATATCTAGAAGGCATGTTTACAATGTTGTGCTGAGCTCTCACATGTGCCATACCCATGATATCATCCGACATTTCCGCAAGGGTTTCTCCGTGGTGTCGACGATTTTCTCCTATGGACCAAGCATGGAAAGATGTCTCCATAGGTTTTCACAAATGTTAGCGTTTGTATACACAAATATCCTCTTCCTCGTTGCCCCGTCTCCTCTTAGTGTTTGTAAACATTTTTATTTTTGCGATTTTATTTTTGCATTACTCAAAATTAAGTGTCAGAATATCGGCCAACAACTGTCAGGACATCATCACGAAGAAGGGCTTCCACCCGCTTTATAAATAAAGCGCAATTTCCAAGTCACCATCCGGGCTAAAACTGCTTTTATCTCAAAAAGGTTAACAACTAATTTGGGGGTGTCGATGCAAGCCGGAGTTCTTGTACAATACAAGCCATTCATTCTTGTTTCACCATTATTCAAAGAAAAGAGAAACAATTTCAATAATTCCTGGTCCCTATACCTAGAGTAGAAGGTGCACCAAACACATCCATTTGGATTTTGAGGAAGCCATTATTAGGTTCACTGTACTAGAAAATCAGCAAATATGGGCTTGTGAGCCAAGTACATTTGGGCATCTCACACTAAAAATGATCTTCATCAGCATCTAAAAAACAAACCATCAAGAACCAACTACTATACTTTAGCTTCATCAGACGAAAATGCACCAACTAGACTAGTTTTGTTTTCTGTCACACGAGTGGCAGCCAAAACAGCAGTTTCTTTTTCTAGATGGCGTGGCGTGGCGTGACAGTAGTAGAACTAGGGAGCAGAGGCGCCCGCCCGCCACCGTGTGCCGCAGCTGTATACAACTAGGCCAGATCACATTCACAGAGGGCAGCCGCGGCCAACTCCCCATAAAACCAACGATATTTCGCTGCGGCGGAGCCAACTATACTTATTTTGCTTTCTGTCACACGAGTGGCGGAGCTGCGGTTTCTTTCTCTACTAGGTGGTGTGGCGTGACAAGAAATGAAAAAAGTGGAACGAGGGAGCGGGAGGCGCCCGCCGCCATGTGCCGCAGCTGTGTACACCTAGGCTGAGCTGAAAGAACAACTGTACCGCCTCCCACACCCCACCCAGTGCCAGCCGGATACCAATTTGTATTTGGCATGTGGGCATCACAACTGTCGTCTAGAATCTCTAGAAGGCACGTTTACAATGTTGTGATGAACTCTCGCATGTGCCATACCCATGATATCATCCGACATTGCCGCGAGGGTTTCTCCGTGGAATCAACAATTTTCTCCTATGGACCAAGCATGCATAGACGTCTTCATAGGTTTTCGCAAAATGTTAGCATTTGTAAATGCAAATATCATCTTCCTTGTTTCCCCCTCTCCTCTTAGCGTATGTAAATGGGTTTTTTTGGCGATTTTATTTTTGCATTACTCAAAACTAATTGTTACAATGTCGCCAACATTTGTCGGGACATCACCACCAAAAAGGCTTCCGTCCGCTTTACAAACAAAGTACAATTTCCAAGTCATCATCCGGGCTAAAACTACTTTTATCTCATAAAGGTTAACAACTAATTTGGGGGCGTTCGATGCAAGCCAGAGCTCTTGTACAATAAGGGTCATTCATTCTTGTTTCACCATTATTATCTAAAGAGAAACAATTTCACTAATTCCCGGTCCCTATACCCAGAAGGCACACCAAGCAAATGCATCTGGATTTTGATGAAGCCATTGTTGGATTCACCTTAGAAGAAAAACCAGCAAATATGGGCTTGTGAGCCAAGTGAATTTTGAGATCTCACACTAGAAATGATCATCACCAACATCCCCAAAAAAAATCACCAAGAACCAACCATACTTGTTTTGCTTTCTGTCACACGAGTGGCAAAGCGGCAGTTTCTTCTTCTACTGGTTGGCGTTTCTGTCACACGAGTGGCAAAGCGGCAGTTTCTTCTTCTACTGGTCATGGTTTCCTGACTATGGGAATTGGATGTCATTGATAACGAGATCACATCATTAGGAGAATGATGTGATGGACAAGACCCAATCCTAAGCATAGCACAAGATCGTGTAGTTTGTTTGCTAAAGCTTTTCTAATGTCAAGTATCAGTTCCTTAGACCATGAGATCGTGTAACTCCCAGATACCGTAGGAGTGCTTTGGGTGTGCCAAACGTCACAACGTAACTGGGTGACTATAAAGGTGCACTACAGGTATCTTTGAAAGTGTCTGTTGGGTTGGCACGAATCAAGACTGGAATTTGTCACTCCATATGACGGAGAGGTATCTCTGGGCCCACTCGGTAATGCATCATCATAATGAGCTCAATGTGACTAAGTGGTTAGTCACGGGATCATGCATTATGTAACGAGTAAAGTGACTTGCCGGTAACGAGATTGAACGAGGTATTGGGATACCGACGATCGAATCTCAGGCAAGTAACGTACTGATTGATAAAGGGAATTGTATACGGGATTACTTGAATCCTTGACATCGTCGTTTATCCGATGAGATCATCATGGAACATGTCGGAGCCAACATGGGTATCCAGATCCCGTTATTGGTTATTGCCGAAGAGCTGTCTCGGTCTTGTCTACATGATTCCTGAACCCGTATGGTCTACACACTTAAGGTTCGATGACGCTAGGGTTATTAGGAAGACTTGTATGTGATTACCGAATGTTGTTCGGAGTCCCGGATGAGATCCCGGATGTCACGAGGAGTTCCGGAATGGTCCACAGGTGAAGATTTATATGTGGGAAGTTGTCATACGGTCACCAGAAAAGTTCGGGGGCATACCAGTATTGTACCGGGGCCACCGAAAGGGTTCCGGGGGTTCACCGGGAGGGGCCACCTCTCCCGGAGGGCCTCGTGGGCCGTAGTGGGATGGTAACAAGCCCTTGGAGGGCTGGGCGCATCCCCCCTTGGTCCAATGCGCCTAGGGTTGGGGGGAAATCCTAAAGGGGGCGCCCCCCTTGCTTGGTGGGCAAGTCCCCCCCCCCTGCCCCCCCTCTAGATCTCATCTAGAGGGGGCCGGCCCCCTTCCCCCTCCTCCTATAAATAGAGGGGCGAGGGGAGGGATGCAACACCACATCCAAGGCACAGCCCCTCCCCTCCCCAACACCTCTCCTCCTCCGTAAGAGCTTGGCGAAGCCCTGCCGTAGTACTGTCACTCTGTCACCACCACGCCGTCGTGCTGCTGTTTGAGCCCTCTTCCTCAACCTCTCCCTCCTCCTAGCTGGATCAAGGCGCAGGAGACGTCACCGGGCTGCACGTGTGTTGAACGCGGATGTGCCGTTGTTCGGTGCTAAGATCGGAATCCACCGCGATCTAAATCGCTTCGAGTACGACTCCCTCATCCGCGTTCTTGTAAGCTTACGTCTCGCGGTCTTCAAGGGTATGAAGATGCACTCCTCTCTCTCTCTCTCTCTCTCTCTCTCTCGTTGCTAGTTGCTCCATAGATTGATCTTGGTGATGCGTAGAATTTTTTTATTTTCTGCAACGATCTCCAACAGTGGCATCATGAGCTAGGTCTATGTCTAGTTTCTATGCATGAGTAGAACACAATTTTGTTGTGGGCGTAGATTTTGTCAATTTACTTGCCACTACTAGTTTTATCTTGTTTCGGCGGTATCGTGGGATGAAGCGGCCCGGACCGACCTTACACGTACACTTGTGTGACACAGGTTCCACTGACTGACATGCACTAGTTGCATAAGGTGGCTAGGGGGTGTCTGTCTCTCCCACCTTAGTCGGATCGGATTCGATGAAAAGGGTCCTTATGAAGGGTAAATAGAAATTGGCATATCACGTTGTGTTTTTGGCGTAGGTAAGAAACGTTCTTGCTAGAACCCTATAGCATCCACGTAAAAAACATGCAACAACAATTAGAGGACGTCTAACTTGTTTTTGCAGCATATGCCTTGTGATGTGATATGGCCATAAAGGATGTGATGAATGAAATATATGTGATGTATGAGATTGATCATGTTCTTGTAATAGGAATCACGACTTGCATGTCGATGAGTATGACAACTGGCAGGAGCCATAGGAGTTGTCTTTATTTATTGTATGACATGTGTGTCATTGAATAACGCCATGTAATTACTTTACTTTGTTGCTAAACCGTTAGCCATAGTAGTAGAAGTAATAGTTGGAGAGACAACTTCATGGAGACACGATGATGGAGATCATGATGATGGAGATCATGGTGTCATGCCGGTGACGATGATGATCATGGCGCCCCAAAGATGGAGATCAAAGGAGCAAAATGATATTGGCCATATCATGTCACTATTTGATTGCATGTGATGTTTATCATGTTTTTGCATCTTATTTGCTTAGAACGACGGTAGTAAATAAGATGATCCCTCATAATAATTTCAAGAAAGTGTTTCCCCTAACTGTGCGCCGTTGCGAAAGTTCATTGTTTCGAAGCACCACATGATGATCGGGTGTGATAGATTCTAACGTTCACATACAATGGGTGTAAGCCAGATTTACACATGCAAAACACTTAGGTTGACTTGACCAGCCTAGCATGTACAGACATGGCCTCGGAACACAAAAGACCGAAAGGTCGAACATGAGTCGTATAGAAGATGTGATCAACATGAAGATGTTCACTGATGATGACAAGTCTGTCTCACGTGATGATCGGACACGGCCTAGTTGACTCGGATCATGTATCACTTAGATGACTAGAGGGATGTCTATCTGAGTGGGAGTTCATTAAATAATTTGATTAGATGAACTTAATTATCATGAACTTAGTCTAAAACTTTTGCAAAATGTCTTGTAGATCAAATGGCCCAGGCTCATGTCAACCTCAACTTCAACGCGTTCCTAGAGAAAACCAAGCTGAAAGATGATGATAGCAACTATACGGACTGGGTCCGGAACTTGAGGATCATCCTCATAGCTACCAAGAAAGCATATGTCCTAGAAGCACTACTAGGTGAAGCACCCGTCCCGGCGAACCAAGACGTTATGAATGCTTGGCAGTCGCGTGTTGATGATTACTCCCTCATTCAGTGCGGCATGCTTTACAGCTTAGAACCGGGGCTCCAAAAGCGTTTTGAGCAGCACAGAGCATATGAGATGTTCCAAGAGCTGAAAATGGTTTTCCAAGCTCATGCCCGGGTCGAGAGATATGAAGTCTCCGACAAGTTCTATAGTTGTAAGATGGAGGAAAATAGTTCTGTCAGCGAGCAGATACTCAAAATGTCTGGGTTGCACAACCGCTTGTCCCAGCTGGACATTAACCTCCCGGATGAGGCGGTCATTGACAGAATCCTTCAGTCACTCCCACCTTGCTACAAGAGCTTTGTGATGAACTACAATATGCAGGGGATGGTGAAAACTATTCCTGAGGTATTTTCAATGCTGAAATCAGCAGAGGTAGAAATCAAAAAGGAACATCAAGTGTTGATGGTCAATAAAACCACTAGTTTCAAGAAAGGCAAGGGTAAGAAGAACTTCAAGAAGGACGGCAAGGGAGTTGCGGCGCCCGGTAAGCCTGTTGCCGGGAAGAAGCCAAAGCAGGAACCCAAACCTGAGACTGAGTGCTTTTATTGCAAGGGGAACGGTCACTGGAAGCGAAACTGCCCCAAGTACTTAGCGGTAAGAAGGCCGGCAACACCAAAGGTATATGTGATATACATGTTATTGATGTGTACCTTACAAGTACTCGTAGTAGCTCCTGGGTATTTGATACCAGTGTGGTTTCTCATATTTGTAACTCAAAACAGGAGCTGCGGAATAAGCAGAGACTGGCGAAGGACGAGGTGATGATGCGCGTCGGGAATGGTTCCAAGGTCGATGTGATCGCCGTCGGCACGCTACCTCTACATTTACCTACGTGATTAGTTTTAAACCTCAATAATTCTTATTTAGTGCCAGCTTTGAGCATGAACATTGTATCTGGATCTCGTTTAATACGAGATGGCTATTCATTTAAATCCAAGAATAATGGTTGTTCTATTTATATGACAGATATGTTTTATGGTCATGCCCCGCTGGTCAACGGTTTATTCTTAATGAATCTCGAACGTGATGTTACACATATTCATAGTATGAATACCAAAATATGTAAGATTGATAATGATAGTCCCACATATGTGTGGCATTACCGCCTTGGTCACATTGGTGTCAAACGCATGAAGAAGCTCCATACAGATGGACTTTTGGAGTCTCTTGATTTTGAATCATTTGACACGTGCAAACCATGCCTCTGTTGGAAATATGCCCTAGAGGCAATAATAAATTAGTTATTATTATTATATTTCCTTATTCATGATAATCATTTATTATCCATGCTAGAATTGTATTGATAGGAAAGTCAGATAGATGTGTGGATACATAGACAACACCATGTCCCTAGTAAGCCTCTAGTTGACTAGCTCGTTGATCAATAGATGGTTACGGTATCCTGACCATGGACATTGGATGTCGTTGATAACGGGATCACATCATTAGGAGAATGATGTGATGGACAAGACCCAATCCTAAGCCTAGCACAAGATCATGTAGTTTGTATGCTAAAGCTTTTCTAAATGTCTAGTATTTTTTTCCTTAGACCATGAGATTGTGCAACTCCCGGATACAGTAGGAATGCTTTGGGTGTACCAAACGTCACAACATAACTGGGTGGCTATAAAGGTGCACTACGGGTATCTCCGAAAGTGTCTGTTGGGTTGGCACGAATCGAGACTGGGATTTGTCACTCCGTGTGACGGAGAGGTATCTCTGGGCCCACTCGGTAGGACATCATCATAATGTACACAATGTGATCAAGGAGTTGATTGCGGGATGATGTGTTACGGAACGAGTAAAGGGACTTGCTGGTAACGAGATTGAACAAGGTATCGGTATACCGACGATCGAATCTCGGGCAAGTACTATACCGGTAGACAAAGGGAATTGTATATGGGGTTGATTGAATCCTTGGCATCATGGTTCATCCGATGAGATCATCGTGGAACATGTGGGAGCCAACATGGGTATCCAGATCCCGCTATTGGTTATTGGCCGGAGAGTTGTCTCGGTCATGTCTGCATGGTTCCCGAACCCATAGGGTCTACACACTTAAGGTTCGATGACGCTAGGGTTATAGGGAAGGTATGTACGCGGTTACCGAATGTTGTTCGGAGTCCTGGATGAGATCTCGGACGCCACGAGGAGTCCTAGAATGGTCCGTAGGTGAAGATTAATATATTGGACGAAGGGTTTTGGAGTCCAGCAGTGTTCCGGAGGTACCGGGTGATGACCAGCATGACCGAAAGGTATTTCGGGAGCCCCGGCAAGTGTTGAGGGGCTTCATGGGCCAAGGGAAGGGGGCAAACCAGCCCACTAAGGAGCTGTGCGCCCCCCTCACCTATTCCCACGTGACCAGGGGGTTTGGGGTGCCCCATCTAGGGTTCCCACCTCCTGGCTTGGGGGCCAAGTCACCCAAAGGGGAGATCCCATCTGCCCTGGCCGCCCCCCCTAGGGGAAACCCTAGGGCACCTCCCCCTCCCCCTTGCCCCTATATATAGTGGAGGTTTTGGGGTTGCCCAACAAATGAGTCTCTCTCTCCCAAGGCGTAACCCTACCTCTCTTCCTTCTCGTCTCTCGTAGTGCTTGGCGAAGCCCTGCTGGAGTACCGCGCTCCTCCACCACCACCACGCCGTCGTGCTGCTGCTGGACGGAGTCTTCCCCAACCTCTCCCTCTCTCCTTGCTGGATCAAGGCATGGGAGATGTCACTGGGCTGCACGTGTGTTGAACGCGGAGGCGCCGTTGTTCGGCGCTTAGATCGGAATCGACCGCGATCTGAATCGCCACTAGTACGACTACCTCATCCTCGTTCTTGCAACGCTTCCGCTTAGCGATCTACAAGGGTATGTAGATGCACTCCCCTTCCCGTTGTTTCTAGATTACTCCATAGATTGATCTTGGTGATGCGTAGAAAATTTTGAATTTCTGCTACGTTCCCCAACAGTGGCATCATGAGCTAGGTCTATGCGTAGTTTCCATGCACGAGTAGAACACAAGTTGTTGTGGGCGTCGATTTTGCCAATTTACTTGTTGTTACTCGTCTTATCTTGATTCGGCGGCATCGTGGGATGAAGCAGCCTGGACCGACCTTACACATACTCTTACATGAGACAGGTTCCACTGACTGACATGCACTAGTTGCATAAGGTGGCTAGCGGGTGTCTGTCTCTCCCACTTTAGTCGGATCGGATTCGATGAAAAGGGTCCTTATGAAGAGTAAATAGTAATTGGCATATCACGTTGTGGTTTTGGCGTAGGAAAGAAACGTTCTTGCTAGAAACCTATAACAGCCACGTAAAAACTTGCAACAACAATTAGAGGACGTCTAACTTGTTTTTGCAGCATATGCCGTGTGATGTGATATGGCCAAGAGAATGTGATGAATGATATATGTGATGTATGAGATTGATCATGTTCTTGTAATAGGAATCACGACTTGCATGTCGATGAGTATGACAACCGGCAGGAGCCATAGGAGTTGTCTTAATTATTGTATGACCTGCGTGTCATTGAATAAACGCCATGTCATTACTTTACTTTATTGTTAAACCGTTAGCCATAGTAGTAGAAGTAATAATTGGTGAACAACTTCATGGAGACACGATGATGGAGATCATGGTGTCATGCCGGTGACGAAGATGATCATGGCGCCCCGAAGATGGAGATCAAAGGAGCAATATGATATTGGCCATATCATGTCACTATTTGATTGCATGTGATGTTTATCACGTTTTTGCATCTTATTTGCTTAGAACGACTGTAGTAAATAAGATGATCCCTCATAATAATTTCAAGAAAGTGTTCCCCCTAACCGTGCGCCGTTGTGAAAGTTCGTTGTTTCGAAGCACCACGTGATGATCGGGTGTGATAGATTCCAATGTCCACATACAACGGGTGTAAGACAGATTTACACATGGAAAATACTTAGGTTGACTTGACGAGCCTAGCATGTACAGACATGGCCTCGAAACACAAGAGACCGAAAGGTCAAACATGAGTCGTATGGAAGATACGATCAACATGGAGATGTTCACCGATGATGACTAGTCCGTCTCACGTGATGATCGGACACGGTCTAGTTGAGTCGGATCATGTATCACTTAGATGACTACAGGGATGTCTATCTGAGTGGGGGTTCATTATATAATTTGATTAGATGAACTTATTTATCATGCACAATAGTCTAAGTTGTCTTTGCAAAAAGGGTTGTAGATCAGTAGCTCGCGTTGTAGCTCCCTGTTTCAATACGTTCCTAGAGAAAGATTAAGTTGAAAGATATTGTAAGCAACGATGCGGACTAGGTCCGTTGGCTGAGGAGTGTCCTCACTGCTACACAGAAGGATTATGTCTTTGATGCACCGCTCGGTGTGCCAACCCCTCCAGCGTCGTCTATGGTATGAACATCTGACAGATATGTCCTGATGACTACTTGATAGTTCAAGTGCACCATACTTTACGGCTTAGAATCGGGATTCCAATGACATTTTGAACGCCATAGAACATATGAGATGTTCCAAGAGCTGAAATTGGGGTTCCAGGCTCATGCCCGTGTTGAGAGGTGTGAGACCTCTGACAAGTTCTTTGCCTACAAGATGGAGGAGAATAGCTCAACTAGTGAGCATGTGCTCAGAATGTCTGGGAGCTGAGATCACTTGAACCAAGTGGGAGTTAATCTTCCAGATAAGATAGTGGTTGACGGAATTCTCTAGACACTATCACCAAGCTAGTAGAACTTCGTGATGAACTATGACATGCAAAGGATGGAGATGATCCCGGAGCTATTAGCGGTGCTTAAAACCGCAAAAGTAGAAATCAAGAAGGAGCATCAAGTGTTGATGGTTTATCAAGACCACTGGTTTCAAAAGGGGCAAGGGCTAGAAGGGAAACTTCATGAATGGCAAACCAGTTGTCGCTCTAATGAAGGAACCCAAGGTTGAGCCCAAACCTCGAGACTAAATGCTTCTATTGTAAGGGGAACGGTCACATGGTAGCGGAACTACCCCAAATATATGGTAGATAAGAAAGCTGGCAACTTCAGCAAAGTATATTTGATATACGTGTTATTGATGTGTACCTTACTAGTACTCCTAGTAGTACCTGGGTATTGGATACCGGTTCAGTTGCTATTATTAGTGACTTGAAGCAAAAGCTACGGACTGAACGGAGACTAGCTAAGGGCGAGGTGACGATGTGTGTTGGAAGTGTTTCCAAGGTTGATAAGATCACCATTGCACGCTCCCTCTACCTTCGGGATTAGTGTTAAACCTAGATAAATGTTATCAGGTGTCTACGTTGAGCATGAATATGATTAGATCATGTTCATTGCAATACGATTATTCATTTAAGTTAGAGAATATTGATTATTCTGTTTACATGAATAATACCTTTATGGTCATGCACCCAATGGTTTATTGAATCTCGATCATAGTAATGCACATGATAATAATATTAACGCCAAAAGATGTAGAGTTAATAGTGATAGTACCACTTTCTTGTGGCACTGCCACTTAGGTCATTTTGGAATAAAATGCGTGCAGAAACTCCATGCTGATGGATGTTTGGAGTCACTTGATTTTGAATCGCTTGACACATGCGAGCCATGCCTCATGGGCAGGATGACTAAGATCCCGTTTTCAGGTACAATGAAATGGGCAAGTGACTTGTTGGAAATCATACATGCTGATGTGTGTGATCCAATGAGAATTAAGGCGTGTGGTGGATATCGTTATTTTCTCATCTTCACTGACGATTGAGTAGATATGGTTATATTTACTTAATGAAGCAAAAGTCTGAAACGTTTGAAAAGGTTCAAGCGATTTCAGAGTGAAGTTAAGAATCATCATAACAAGAAGATCATGTTCCTATGATCTGATCAAGGGGAGATTTTCTGAGTTATGAGTTTGGCAATCACTTAAGACATTGTGGAATTTTTCGCAATTGAAGCCACCTGGAACACCACAGCGTAATGGTGTGCCTGGACATCGTAATCGAACCTTATGAGATATGGTGCGATCTATGATGTCTCTTACCGATCTACCGCTATTATTTTGAGGTTATGCATTAGAGACAGCTGCATTCACTTTAGATAGGGCACCATCTAAGTATGTTGAGACGATGTCGTATGAACATTGGTTTGGCAAGAAACCAAAGTTGTCGTTTCTTAATATTTGGTGCTGTGATGCTTAAGGCTTCAGCCGGAAAAGCTCGAACCCAAAAGCGGGCAAATACATCTTCATAGGATACCCAAAGGTAATAGTTGGGTATACCTTCTATCTCAGATCCGAGGGCAAAGTGTTTGTCGCTAAGAACAGGTCCTTTCTCGAGAAGGAGTTTCTCTCGAAAGAATTGAGTGGGAGGAAGATAGAACTTGAAGAGTTTATCGAACCCTCACTTCAACCGGAGAGTAGTGCAACACAGAAAGATGTTTCTGTGGAACCTACGACTGTTGAAGAGGAAACTAATGATAGTGATCATGAAGCTTCGGATCAAGTTGCTATTGAACCTTGTAGGTCGACAAGGATATGTACTACTCCTGAGTGGTACGGTGATCCTGTCCTAGAGGTGATGTTGTTGGACAACAACGAACCTACAAACTATGGAGAAGCGATGGTGGGCACGTATTCCGACAAATGGTTAGAAGCCGAGAAATGCGAGATAGGATCCATGTATCAAAACAAAGTATGGACTTTGGTGGAATTGCCCGATGATCGGCAAGCCATTGAGATAAATGGATCTTTAAGAAGAAGACGTACGTGGACGGTAACGTCACCGTCTATGAAGCTCGACTTGTGGAGAAGAGTTTTTCACAAGTTCAAGGAGTTGACTACGATGAGATTTTCTCATCCGTAGCGATGCTTAAGTCCGTCGGAATCATGTTAGCGTTAGCTGCATTTATGAAATCTGGCAGATGGATGTCAAAACAAGTTTCCTTACCAGTTTTCGTGAGGGAAGGTTGTATGTGATACAATCAGAAAGGTTTTGTCGATCCTAAGGATGCTAAAAGGTATGCTAGCTCCAGCGATCCTTCTATGGACTAGAGCAAGCATCTCAGAGTCGGAATATATGCTTTGATGGAGTGATCAAAGCTTTTAGGTTTATACAATGTTTGCTAGAAACTTGTATTTACAAGAAAGTGAGTGGGAGCGCTACAACATTTCTAATAAGTATATGTGGATGACATATTGTTGATCCGAAATAATGTAGAATTTCTGGAAAGCATAAACGGTTGTTTGAAGAATTATTTTCAAAGGAAGACCTGGATAAAGCTACTTACATATTGGGCATCAAGATCTATAGAGATAGATCAAGACGCCTGATGATATTTTCAAAGAACGCACACCTTGACATGATTTTGAAGGAGTTCAAAATAGATCAGTCAAAGAAGGGATTCTTACCTGAGTCGTAAGGTGTGAAGTTGAGTAAGACTCGAAGCTTGACCACGGCAGAAGAAAGAGGATGGACGAAGGTCGTCCCCTATGCTTTTGTCATAGGCTCTATACGGTATGCCATGCTGAGTACCGCACCTGATGTGTACCTTGCCACATGTCTGGCAAGAGGGTACAAAGGTGATCCAGGAGTGGATCACTAGATAGCGGTCAAAATTATCCTTAGAGGAATAAGGAAATGTTTCTCGGTTATGGAGGTGATAAAGAGTTCGACGTAAAGAGTTACATCGATGCAAGCTTAACACCTATCCGGATAGCTCTGAGTAGAGATACCAGATACGTATAATGGAGCAACAATTTGGAATAGCTCCAAGTGGAACGTGGTAGCAACATCTACGATATGACATAAAGTTTTGCGAAATACATAGGGATCTGAATGTTGCAGACCCGTTGACTACAACCTCTCTCACAAGCATAACATGATCAAACCCAGAACTCATTGAGTGTTACTCACATAGTGATGTGAACTAGATTGTTGAATCTAGTAAACTCTTTGGATGTTAGTCACATGGCGATGTGACCTGTGAGTGTTAATCACATGGTGATGTGAACTAGATTGTTGACTCTAGTGCAAGTGGGAGACTGTTGGAAATATGCCCTAGAGGCAATAATAAATTAGTTATTATTATTATATTTCCTTATTCATGATAATCGTTTATTATCCATGCAAGAATTGTATTGATAGGAAACTCAGATACATGTGTGGATACATAGACAACACCATGCCCCTAGTAAGCCTCTAGTTGACTAGCTCGTTGATCAATAGATGGTTACGGTATCCTGACCATGGACACTGGATGTCATTGATAACGGGATCACATCATTAGGAGAATGATGTGATGGACAAGACCCAATCCTAAGCCTAGCACAAGATCGTGTAGTTCGTATGCTAAAGCTTTTCTAAATGTCAAGTATTTTTTCCTTAGACCATGAGATTGTGCAACTCCCGGATACCGTAGGAATGCTTTGGGTGTACCATACGTCACAACGTAACTGGGTGGCTATAAGGGTGCACTACGGGTATCTCCGAAAGTGTCTGTTGGGTTGGCACGAATCGAGACTGGGATTTGTCACTCCGTGTGACGGAGAGGTATTTCTGGGCCCACTCGGTAGGACATTGAGGGAGTCCTGGATTAGGGGGTGTCCGGATGGCCGGACTATGACCTTTGGCCGGACTCCCGGACTATGAAGATACAAGATTGAAGACTTCGTCCCGTGTCCGGATAGGACTTTCCTTGGCGTGGAAGGCAAGCTTGGCGATACTATATGTAGATCTCCTCCGATTGTAACCGACTCTGTGTAACCCTAGCCCTCTCCGGTGTCTATATAAACCGGAGAGTTTTAGTCCGTAGGACGAACAACAATCATACCATAGGCTAGCTTCTAGGGTTTAGCCTCTCTGATCTCGTGGTAGATCAACTCTTGTACTACCCATAGCATCAATATTAATCAAGCAGGAGTAGGGTTTTACCTCCATCGAGAAGGCCCGAACCTAGGTAAAAACATCGTGTCCCTTGTCTCCTGTTACCATCCGCCTAGACGCACAGTTCGGGCCCCCCTACCCGAGATCCGCCGGTTTTGACACCGACATTGGTGCTTTCATTGAGAGTTCCTCTGTGTCATCACTGTTAGGCCCGATGGCTTCTTCGATCATCAACCACGACGCGGTCCAGGGTGAGACTTTTCTCCCCGGACAGATCTTCGTATTCGGCGGCTTTACACTGCAGGCCAATTCACTTGGCCATCTGGAGCAGATCGAAAGCTACGCCCCTGGCCATCAGGTCAGATTTGGAAGTTTAAACTACACGGCTGACATCTGCGGAGACTTGATCTTCGTCGGATTAGAGCCACAGCCGAGCGCGCCGCACTGTCACGATGGGCATGATCTAGATCTGCCGCTGGACAGTGCCCAGAGCGCCGCTCATGCGCCCGCTCCGACCCTTAGCTCGGAGCCGACTGCGCCAATCAGGGATGGATGGTTGGACACCGCCTCAGGGGCTGCAATCTCTACAACAATCGAGCTGAATACCAGCCTTGCCCTTTGTAAAGCTCGTGACTCCAAGGTGTCGGACTCCTTTCCAGATTCCGAATCTTTCGCACCCTTTCCGATCGAACCCAATTGGGCTCCGATCATGGAGTTAACCGCCGCGGACATCTTTCAACACTCGCCCTTTGATGACATCCTGAATTCGCTAAAGTCTCTCTCTTTGTCAGGAGAGCCCTGGCCGGACTATGGTCAGCAAGGTTGGGATGCAGACGACGATGAAATTCGAAACCCACCCACCACCCACTTCGTAGCCACTGTCGATGATTTAACCGACATGCTCGACTTCAACTTCGAAGACATCGACGGTATGGACGCCGATGAAGGAGACAATGAAGAACCAGCACCTATAGGGGACTGGAAAGCCACCTCGTCATATGACATATACATGGTGGACACCCCAAAGTAAGGGAATGGCGATGGAACAGCGGAGGATGACCCCTCCAAGAAACAGCCTGAACACCAACGTTAGTGGTGCCGCTCTAAATCCCGCCACAGCAAAAACGGTGATTCCAGCACTGGAGACAATAACACCCCGAACAATGCCGAAGACAACCCCCTCCAGCCGGATTCAGCGCAAGAGGAGGGTGAAGCCAGCCCTCATAAGAGAGCGGCAGATAGAGAGGTCAAGGACGACAATTATATGCCTCCCTCCGAAGATGAGGCAAGCCTCAACGACGATGAATTTGTCGTGCCACAGGATCTCGTCGAACAAGAGCGTTTCAAACACAGGCTTATGGCCACGACAAGAAGCCTCAAGAAAAAACAGCAGCATCTTAGAGCTGACCAAGATTTGCTAGCCAATGGATGGATTGAAGTCCTGGCGGCCGAAGAGTACAAACTCGAACACCCCTCCAAGAGCTACCCAAAGCGCAGGCTTCTACCCCAACTAGAGGAGGAAGCAACTAAACCTACATCACCAGCGTATGATGCGGCCGATCGGCCACCCCGTGGCCGCGACAGAGAGGCTTCGGCCCCCAACTCAAGCCGCACCCCGGCGCCGCTCAAAAAGTACCAAGGCACGGGGAAACGCGCCGGACCTGCGAGACATATTGGAGGACTAGGCAAGGCAAACAAGATTGATCTACGGATCGCGCGGACGCCCCACGACACGCGACGATAACCGTCACGCTGGATATGGCAAATACGGCCAGGCCAAACGAAACAGACAAAGCTCATGCGAGCTACGTCGTGACATAGCCCAGTACAGAGGCGCCGCACACCCACTATGCTTCACAGATGAAGTAATGGATCATCAAATCCCCGAGGGTTTTAAACCCGTTAACATCGAATCATACGATGGCACAACAGATCCCGCGGTATGGATCGAGGATTATCTCCTTCATATCCACATGGCCCGCGGTGATGATCTACACGCTATCAAATACCTCCCGCTCAAGCTTAAAGGACCAGCTCGGCATTGGCTTAACAGCTTGCCAGCAGAGTCAATTGGTTGCTGGGAGGACCTGGAATCCGCATTCCTTGACAACTTCCAGGGCACTTATGTGCGACCACCAGACGCTGATGACCTAAGCCACATAATTCAGCAGCTAGAGGAATCGGCCAGACAATTCTGGACACGGTTCCTAACCAAGAAAAATCAAATAGTCGACTGTCCGGACGCAGAGGCCCTTGCAGCCTTCAAACATAACATCCGAGATGAATGGCTTGCCCGGCACCTAGGACAGGAAAAGCCGAAATCCATGGCATCCCTCACAACACTCACGACCCGCTTTTGCGCGGGAGAAGACAGCTGGCTGGCTCGTAGTAATAATATGACCAAGAGCCCTGGTAATTCGGATACCAAGGACAACAATGGCAGGTCCCGTCGTAACAAGCACAACCACCGCATTAACAGCAACAATACTGAGGATACGACAGTCAATGCCGGATTCAGAGGCTCTAAACCCGGTCAGTGGAAGAAGCCATTCAAAAGTAATCCTTCGGGCCCATCCAGTTTAGACCGGATACTCGATCGCTCGTGCCAGATACACGACACCCTCGAACAACCAGCCAATCACACCAACATGGGTTGTTGGGTGTTCAAGCAGGCAGGCAAGTTAAGTGCCAAAAACAGAGACAAGGGGCTACATAGCGATGACGAGGAGGAGCCCCGGCCGCCGAACAACAGAGGACAGAAGGGCTTTCCCCCAAAAGTGCGGACGGTGAACATGATATATGCAACCCACATCCCCAAAAAGGAACGGAAGCGTGCGCTCAGGGACGTATATGCGTTGGAACCAGTCGCCCCAAAGTTCAAACCATGGTCCTCCTGCCCGATCACTTTTGATCGAAGGGACCACCCCACTAGCATTCGTTACGGCGGATTCGCCGCATTGGTCCTAGACCCAACCGTTGAAGGATTTCACCTCACTAGAGTCCTCATGGACGGCGACAGCAGCCTGAACCTGCTTTATCAGGATACAGTGCAGAAAATGGGCATAGATCCCTCAAGGATTAAACCCACAAAGACGACCTTTAAGGGCGTCATACCAGGTGTAGAGGCCAGCTGTACAGGATCAGTTACACTCGAAGTGGTCTTCGGATCCCCGGATAATTTCCGAAGCGAAGAGTTAATCTTCGACATAGTCCCGTTCCGCAGTGGCTATCACGCCCTGCTCGGACGAACCGCATTCGCAAAATTCAATGCAGTGCCGCACTACGCATATCTCAAGCTCAAGATGCCAGGCCCTCGCGGAGTCATTACGGTCAATGGAAACACCAAACGCTCTCTCCGAATAGAGGAGCACACGGCGGCCCTGGCGGCGGAAGTACAAAGTAGCCTCTTAAGGCAATTCTCCAGTCTGGCCATTAAACGTCCAGACAAAGTCAAGCGCGCCCGAAGTAACCTACAATAAGACCGTCTGGCACGTTCCGAGCAAGCATAGCAGTGTGGCCCCAATCCCAGCCCTTGCGAAATTGCGATACCAGTACCACGCGTACATAATTACGCTCTGGAAATACCATGGGCATAAGAGGAGGGGCACAACCACGGCACGCCCAGATTGCGGCTCAACCGCACTAGGGCTCCCGATTTTGCCATTTCTTTTTTTTATTTTTTTGATTTTTATATACTTTCAGGACTCCACTATTCGGAAGGCCTGTCCGGCAGTACAATCGCCGAACACACGATGCAACAGCCAGGGAGACAACAAGCCACGTCAAATGCCTAGGTGGTCTCTATAACGAGCTAAATACCTGTCTTACTTAAAGTCCCGCAGCTTGCCCCTGGAGGGGGACATGTCAAATAATCCCATCTCTTGCGTACCACACTATTTGTATCGTTCTACTCTCATAGCAGCCCTTTTAATAAACAATACATAGCTCTTGTCTATTATTGCACCCATTTTTATACGAATATGTTCAGTTATGACATTATGCAACCGTACACTTTGGTACGGCCAATACACCAGGGGCTTAAGTACCCCATAATGCGGTGTGAGAAGACCGAACACTCTCATGAGTGCGGCACCCGAACTTATAGCATTATATGCATCGGCTCCGAATCATGTCTTGGGTCAATAGTTGGGTTTGCCCGGCTCCCATGTTTTGGTACCTTACGTTCCGCTATGTCGGCTAAGGTAGCGCTGGGAGAACTATTGCGATTGTGCCCCAGTTGAGCTGGGTTAACACCTCAGTACAGAAAGCTAAAACTGACCGTCATGATAGAGCGAGAGACCGGTCGTTGTTCGAGAGGTTTTTCGAGTCCTTAAAGACTTATGCCGCTTAGAGCGAGGAGCTGGCTTTGTCCGGCCTAGGCGTGGATAGCGCCCCGAACTCGGTCTTCCGAATATTAGGGGCTTCGCCGAAATTTAAAATTATAGAATTCTATGGCTAAGTGAGAGTGATAAAGCATTATAAGTCTGATTGCCTTGTTCGTTGCGTTGAGCGCCTCCCTCGATGGACCCAAGAATGGGAACAAGAGCGCTCAGGTTTATCCCGAACACCCCAGCACTCGTGGCATGGGGGTAGAAGCCGACGACTTGCATCTCTCAGATTTAATAAACGGCCACACAGAAGGTAATATTTTAAATTCAAACAGTGTTGCTTAGCGCATATGAACAAGTTTTCAGCGCAGGATAAAACCGAGCGAGTTTACTCAAAAATTACATCCCTTGTACATTCGTCCGCTATAAGACGGGCACCCTTCAGGACGCCCTCATAATACATCTCGGGCCGGTGATGCTCCTTCCCCTCTGGTGGCCCATCCTTCACCAGCTTCTCCGCATCCAGCTTGCCCCAGTGCACTTTGGCACGAGCAAGGGCCCTACGGGCACGTTCGATGCATACGGAGCGCTTGATGACTTCAAGCCATGGACAGGCATCCACCAGCCGCCGCACCAGCCCAAAGTAGCTCCCAGGCATGGCCTCTCCAGGCCACAGTCGGCCTATAAGGCCCTTCATGGCCTGTTCGGCTGCCTTATGGAGCTCGACCAGCTGCTTTAGCTAGTCGCTCATGGGCACCGGGAGTCCGGCTCAGCATACTGGGACTAGAACACTTTCTCCGTCGAGCTCCCCTCCTCGGCCCGGTAGAATGCGGCGGCATCGGATACACTGCGGGGCAGATCTGCGAATGCTCCTGGAGAGCTCCGGACTCGGGTAAGTAACAGGTAATTTACTTTCACGTGCTTGCTTTGCATAAAGAATGCCTTACCCGCCTCTATCTTCTTCATCACCTCAATTTCCTGAAGGGCCTTTTGGGCTTCGGCGTTGGCAGACTTGGCGCTTTCAAGTGTCGAGGCAAGCTCGGACTATCGCGTCTTTGAGTCAAGCTCTAAACCCTCGTGTTTCTTCACGAGAGCATCGAGCTCTTGCCGCACCTCCGCCACCCGCGCCTCTTGCTTTTCCCGCTCAGTGTGCTCCACGGCCGCATTATCTTTGGCCTTGGACAACGCTTCCTTCAGGGCCGCCACCTTAGTTGTGGCCCCTGCAACATTCACGTTGGTCCTGTCATTATTTGCAACCAGGTATTTTTTTATATACTTATATAAGGTCTTACATACCTTCCTTGTCCTCGAGCTGCTTCTTGGCACGACCGAGCTCGTTCTCGGACCGCTCGAGGCTCTGCTTCAATGCATCGACCTCCGCAGTCAGTGCGGCAGAGGTCAGCAGCGCAGCCTGCATTCCCATATTGACATTATTATTGTCAGACTCCTGCGTATATATGTTTAGATCCTCAGTCCGGTTTTTCTTTCCGAACACCAAACTGAGCATCAGGGGCTACTGTCTATGCGGTAACATTTTTATATGTTTTAAATACATACCTCAAAGCCTGTTAGAAGGCTGGTACAGGCTTCTGTCAGCCCGCTCTTGGTGGACTGAACCTTCTGAATCACCGCACTCATAACAGTGCGGTGCTCCTCGTCGATGCAGGCGCCGTTAAGCACCTCCAGCAAATTGTCCGGCCCCTCCAGTTGGACGGAGGCCTCCGGCGTCGTAGGCTTGCCCTTCTTGCGAGGGGGGCACCTGGACACCAAAATCACTGAAGGTTCCGGAGCGATGTCCGGCCCAGGGCCGGACTTAGATTCCTCTGGGACTTCATCCCCTTCGGGCCTGGAGTCCGGGAGGTCGCCTTGCGGCGCCTCCAGGACCACCTCCTCCTGGTGTAGCCCCTTTTGGGACTCCTCCTCGGCATCGTCCGCAGGGCGAGGGGAGGAGGCCGTCGGGAGTGAAGCGCTATTCACATCCGACGAATCCAGGGAGCCGCTCGACGAATCGCCGAGCTGAGCCTTGGGCGGACTGCATGATTGAATTCAGCATCAGAAGGTACTGTACAATAGAGGAACACCATAAGTTATTCTGGTATCCGGATACTTACGATTTTGCCAGGGCTTGGCCCTGGATGGCCATTCCTCTCCGCCGTCGTCAGCGTCGGAGGCGTAGTCCGGAAGAAGGGTCTTCCCCTTCTTGGACCTTCGGGCAAAGGGGCCGGACAGTCAAACTGTTCGGACGTCCTCTTCTAGTCCTGTCAAGGGAGCGGGAGTTTAGATCCTGCATAGAGTCAAACTATGAAAATCAAGTGTCCTATAAAGGATAAAAACAAGCTTACTTCGGTCGCTTGGCGCTTGGCATAGAATCCGCGATCCTCGGTGACCGGAGGGGAGACCTCGGAGCTCTTGAATAGTACCTTCCAGGCGTCCTCGTGCTTTGAGTCGAAGAGCCTGGACAAAGTCTGGTGCTGGGCCGGGTCGAACTCCCACAAGTTGAAGGCCCGTCGTTGACACGGGAGGATCCGACGAAAGAGCATGGCCTGGACTACGTTGACCAGTTTAACCTTCTTGTTCACCAGGTCTTGGACGCAGGTTTGGAGTCCGGCCACCTCTTCCAGATTACCCCACAACAGGCCCGTCTCTTTCCAAGATGTGAGCCGTGTGGGGATGCCAGATTGGAATTTGGGGGCCCCTGCCCACTCAGGGTCACGCGGCTCGGTGATGTAGAACCACCCCGATTACCCTCGAGCCATGTAACATTGGGCATCTTGCCCACCATGGCGCCTCCGCACTCCGCTTGCTGGCCGCCCACGACCTTCGGCTTGACGCTGAAGATCTTTAGCCATAGGCCGAAGTGGGGCTTGATGCGGAGGAAGGCATCGCACACGACGATAAACGCCGAGATGTTGAGGATGAAGTTCGGGGCCAGATCATGGAAATCCAGGCTGTAGTAGAACATGAGCCCCCGGACAAATGGGTGAAGTGGGAACCCAGTCCGCGGAGGAAATGGGTGAGGAACACCACCCGCTCATGGATCCCAGGGGTGGGGATGAGTTGCCCCTCATCTGGAAGCCGGTGCGCGATATCGTCAGACAAGTATCCGACCTTCCTTAACTTTTTGATGCGCCCCTCCGTGACGGTGGAGGCCATCCATCTACCTACCGCTCCTGACATGATTGGAGAGGGTCGAGGTGGGAAGAGCGGGCTTGGGCGCTGGAGCTCGAGTGCGCGGAAATGGACAAGCAAAGGAGGAAGAAGGCGTAGATTGAAAGGGCGGATCCTTATCCCCTTATATGGGCGGCTGGAACTGTGTGCCCCCACCAGCCTAATAAAACTCGCTTATCTCCCAAGCGCCACGATTGGTGGCGCGGTTGAGTTACCCATGCCCGTGTTGATGAGAATCCCGGAATAAGGGGACACGATCTCTGCTTTGCCAAGACCTGCCAAGGAAACCACCTCGCTAAACACGCTGAGGTGGGACAGTAAAATGATTCGACTAAAGGCTTGGCTGTGGTGTGATGTCGCACTACGGAATACGTCAGCAGATTAGATTTGTGTAAATATTATTCTCTCTACGGTGGTATGTGGAACTTATTTTGCAGAGCCGGACACTATCCTTGTGTTCAACATCTTCTATGAAGTATTCGGAGGAGGAACCCGCTTTGCAATGCCGAAGACAATTTGTGCGCCGGACTCGTCGTCATTGAAGCCTGGTTCAGGGGCTACTGAGGGAGTCCTGGATTAGGGGGTGTCCGGATGGCCGGACTATGACCTTTGGCCGGACTCCCGGACTATGAAGATACAAGATTGAAGACTTCGTCCCGTGTCCGGATAGGACTTTCCTTGGCGTGGAAGGCAAGCTTGGTTATACGATATGTAGATCTCCTCCCATTGTAACCGACTCCATGTAACCCTAGCCCTCTCCGTTCTCTATATAAACCGGGAGTAGTAGTTCGTAGGATGAACAACAATCATACCATAGGCTAGCTTCTAGGGTTTAGCCTCTCTGATCTCTTGGTAGATCAACTCTTATACTACCCATATCATCAATATTAATCAAGCAGGAGTAGGGTTTTACCTCCATCAAGAGGGCCCGAACCTGGGTAAAAATATCGTGTCCCTTGTCTCCTGTTACCATCTACCTAGACGCACAGTTCGGGACCCCCTACCCGAGATCCGCCGGTTTTGACACCGACAAACATCATCATAATGTGCACAATGTGATCAAGGAGTTGATCGCGGGATGATGTGTTACGGAATGAGTAAAGAGACTTGCCGGTAATGAGATTGAACAAGCATCGGCATACCGACGATTGAATCTCAGGCAAGTACTATACCGGTAGACAAAGGGAATTGTATACGGGATTGATTGAATCCTTGACATCGTGGTTCATCCGACGAGATCATCGTGGAACATGTGGGAGCCAACATGGGTATCCAGATCCCCTATTGGTTATTGGCCGGAGAGTTGTCTCGGTCATGTCTGCATGGTTCCCGAACCCGTAGGGTCTACACACTTAAGGTTCGATGACGCTAGGGTTATAGGGAAGGTATGTACGCGGTTACCGAATGTTGTTCGGAGTCTCGGATGAGATCCCGGATGTCACGAGGAGTCCCGGATTGGTCCGGAGGTGAAGATTGATATATTGGACGAAGGGTTTTGGAGTCCGGAAGTGTTCTGGAGGTACCGGGTGATGACCAGCATGACCGAAAGGTCTTTCGGGAGCCCCGGCAAGTGTTGAGGGGCTTCATGGGCCAAGGGAAGGGGGCAAACCAGCCCACTAAGGGGTTGTGCGCCCCCCTCACCTATTCCCACGTGACCAGGGGGTTTGGGGCGCCCCATCTAGGGTTCCCACCTCCTGGCTTGGGGGCTAAGTCACCCAAAGGGGAGATCCCATCTGCCCTGCCCCCACCCCCCTTAGGGGAAACCCTAGGGCGCCTGCCCCTCCCCCTTGCCCCTATATATAGTGGAGGTTTTGGTGCTGCCCAACAAATGAGTCTCTCTCTCCCAAGGCGCAGCCCTACCTCTCTTCCTCCTCGTCTCTCGTAGTGCTTGGCGAAGCCCTGCTGGAGTACCGCACTCCTCCACCACCACCATGCCGTCGTGCTGCTGCTGGACGGAGTCTTCCCCAACCTCTCCCTCTCTCCTTGCTATATCAAGGCGTGGGAGACGTCACCGGGTTGCACGTGTGTTGAACGCGGAGGCGCCATTGTTCGGCGCTTAGATCGGAATCGACCATGATATGAATCGCCACGAGTACGACTACCTCATCCGCGTTCTTGCAAGCTTCCGCTTAGCGATCTACAAGGGTATGTAGATGCACTCCCCTTCCCCTTGTTGCTAGATTACTCCATAGATTGATCTTGGTGATGCGTAGAAAATTTTGAATTTCTGCTACCTTCCCCAATAGCCTCATGGGCAAAATGACCAAGACTCCGTTCTCCGGAACAATGGAGTGAGCAACCAACTTATTGGAAATTATACATACTGATGTGGGCGGTCCAATGAGCGTTGAGGCTCGTGGTGGCTATCGTTATGTTCTCACCCTCAAGAAAAATAAAGTTCTTACGATCAGATCATGGGGGAGAATATTTAAGTCACGAATTTGGTACGCACTTAAGGAAATGTGGAATCATTTCACAACTCACGCCGCCTGGAACACCTCAGCGTAATGGTGTGTCTAAACATCGTAATCGCACTCTATTGGATATGGTGCGGTCTATGATGTCTCTTACCGATTTACCGCTATCATTTTGGGGATACGCTTTAGAGGCAGCTACATTCACTTTAAATAGGGCACCTTCTAAATCCATTGAGACAACACCGTATGAATTATGGTTTGGAAAGAAAACTAAGCTGTCGTTTCTAAAAGTTTGGGGATGCGATGCTTATGTCAAGAAACTTCAACCTGAAAAGCTCAAACCCAAGTCGAAAAAATGCGTCTTCATACGATACCCTAAGGAAACCATTGGGTATACCTTCTACCTCAGATCCGAAGGCAAGATTTTCGTTGCCAAGAATGGGTCCTTTCTAGAGAAAGAGTTTCTCTCGAAAGAAGTAAGTGGGAGGAAAGTGGAACTTGATGAAGTACTACCTGTTGAACCGGTAAGTAGCGCAGCTCAGGAAGATGTTCCTGTGGTGCCTGCACCGACTAGAGAGGAAGTTAATGATGATGATCAAGGTACTTCGGATCAAGTTACTACTGAACTTCGTAGGTCCACAAGGACATGTTCCACACCAGAGTTGTATGGTGACCCTGTCCTGGAAATCATGTTGTTAGACAACGGTGAACCTTCAAACTATGAAGAAGCGATGGCGGGCCAAGATTCCAACAAATGGCTTGAACCCATGCAATCCGAGATAGGATCCATGTATGAAAACAAAGTATGGACTTTGACAGACTTGCCCAATGATCGGCGAGCGATAGAAAATAAATGGATCTTTAAGAAGAAGACGGACGCGGATGGTAATGTTACCATCTATAAAGCTCGACTTGTCGCTAAGGGTTATCGACAAGTTCAATGGGTTGACTACGATGAGACTTTCTCTCCCGTAGTGAAGTTGAAGTTCGTCCGAATCATGTTAGCAATTGTCGCATACTATAATTATGAGATATGGCAAATGGGCGTCAAAACGGCATTCCTTGACGGCTATCTTAAAGAAGAGTTGTATATGATGCAGCCGGAAGGTTTTGTCGATCCTAAGAATGCTAACAAGGTATGCAAGCTCCAGTGATCCATTTATGGGCTGGTGCAAGCATCTCGGAGTTGGAACATTCGCTTTGATGAAATGATCAAAGCGTTTGGGTTTATGCAGACTTATGGAGAAGCCCGCGTTTACAAGAAAGTGAGTGGGAGCTCTGTAGCATTTCTCATATTATATGTGGATGACATACTTTTGATGGGAAATGATATAGAACTTTTGGACAGCATAAAGGCCTACTTGAACAAGTGTTTTTCAATGAAGGACCTTGGAGAAGTTGCTTATATATTAGGCATCAAGATCTATAGAGATAGATAGAGACGCCTCATAGGCCTTTCACAAAGCACATACCTTGACAAGATATTGAAGAAGTTCAATATGGATCAGTCCAAGAAGGGGTTCTTGCCTGTGTTGCAATGTGTGAAATTGAGCTCGGCTCAATCCCCGACCACGGCAGAAGATAAAGAAAAGATGAGTGTCATCCCCTATGCCTCAACCATAGGGTCTATTATGTATGCCATGCTGTGTACCAGATCTGATGTAAACCTTGCTGTAAGTTTGGTTGCAAGAAACCAAAGTAATCCCGGCATGGAACACTGGATAGCGGTCAAGAATATCCTGAAGTACCTGAAAAGGACTAAGGATATGTTTCTCGTTTATGGAGGTGATGAAGAGCTCGTCGTAAAGGGTTACGTCGATGTTAGCTTCGACACAGATCTGGATGACTCCAAGTCACAAACCGGATACGTGTATATTTTGAATTGTGGGGCAGTAAGCTGGTGCAGCAGCAAGTAAAGCGTCGTGCCAGGATCTACATGTGAAGCGGAGTACATGGCAGCCTCGGAGGCAGCGCATGAAGCTATCTGGATGAAGGAGTTCATCACCGACCTAGGAGTTATTCCAAATGCTCGGGGCCGATCACTATTCTTTGACAACACTGGAGCTATTGCCCTTGCCAAGGAGCCCAGGTTTCACAAGAAGACCAGGCACATCAAGCGTAGCTTCAACTCCATTCGTGAAAATGTTCAAGATGGAGACATAGATATTTGCAAAGTGCACACGGATCTGAATGTCGCAAATCCGTTGACTAAATCTCTTCCGCGAGCAAAACATGATCAACACCAGAACTCTATGGGTGTTCGATTCATCACGGTGTAACTAGATTATTGACTCTAGTGCAAGTGGGAGACTGTTGGAAATATGCCCTAGAGGCAATAATAAAATGATTATTATTATATTTCCTTGTTCATGATAATTGTCTATTATTCATGCTATAATTGTATTAACCGGAAACAGTGATACATGTGTGAATACATAGACCACAACATGTCCCTAGTGAGCCTCTAGTTGACTAGCTCGTTGATCAACAGATGGTCATGGTTTCCTGACTATGGGCATCTGATATCATTGATAACGAGATCACATCATTAGGAGAATGATGTGATGGACAAGACCCAATCCTAAGCATAGCACAAGATCGTGTAGTTCGTTTGCTAAAGCTTTTCTAATGTCAAGTATCAGTTCCTTAGACCATGAGATTGTGTAACTCCCGGATACCGTAGGAGTGCTTTGGGTGTGCCAAACGTCACAATGTAACTAAGTGACTATAAAGGTGCACTACGGGTATCTCCGAAAGTGCCTGTTGGGTTGGCATGAATAGAGACTGGAATTTTTCACTCCGTATGACGGAGAGGTATCTTTGGGCCCACTCGGTAATGCATCATCATAATGAGCTCAATGTGACTAAGTGGTTAGTCACGGGATCATGCATTATGTAACGAGTAAAATGACTTGCCGGTTACGAGATTGAACGAGGTATTGGGATACCGACGATCGAATCTCGGGCAAGTAACGCACCGATTGATAAAAGGAATTGTATATGGGATTACTTGAATCCTTGATGTCGTGGTTCATCCGATGAGATCATCGTGGAACATGTGGGAGACAACATGGGTATCCAGATCCCGCTATTGGTTATTGGCCGGAGAGCTGTCTCGGTCATGTCTACATGATTCCCGAACCCGTAGGGTCTACACACTTAAGGTTCGATGACGCTCGGGTTATTAGGAAGACTTGTATGTGATTACCGAATGTTGTTCGGAGTCCCAGATGAGATCCTGGATGTCACGAGGAGTTCCGGAATGGTCCTGAGGTGAAGATTTATATGTGGGAAGTTGTCATACGGTCACCAAAAAAGTTCGAGGGCATACCGATATTGTACCGGGGCCACCGAAAGGGTTCCGGGGGTTCACCGGGAGGTGCCACCTCTCCCGAAGGGCCTCGTGGGCCGTAGTGGGAAGGGAACCAGCCCTTGGAGGGTTGGGCGCATCCCCCCCTTGGGCCCATGCGCCTAGGGTTGGGGTGAAACCCTAAAGGGGGCGTCCCCCTTGCTTGGGGGGTAAGTCCCCCCCTTGGCCGCCTCCCCCCTCTAGATCTCATCTAGAGGGGGCTGGCCCCCTTCCCCCTCCTCCTATAAATAGAGGGACGAGGGGAGTGCTGCAACACCATATCCAAGGTGTTGGGGATATAACTACTGAGTGTAAACCGCCCAGGAGGGACCGGTTCACGCTCAACCATATTGAAGCCCACGAAGACTCAGAAGATGGCGCTTTACTATGAAGCTTAGAGGCCCGGAGCCCAAAGGCGGATTACGGCCCATAGTGGTAAACCGCCATAGACATATAGCTTGTATTATAAGATAAGAAAAGGAGAGACCGAGCCGAACACTTGTATGAGTCGGCCTCGGGACTCTGGAAACTGGCTGGGCGTCAACCCGTGTATATAAGGGGACGACCCGGTGGCGGTTCAGGGACAGAAGAACAACAACTCGAGACTCAGGCAAGCGTATTCCGCTCCCTGATCATCGAAACCCAATCAATCCCATCACAACTAGACGTAGGCTTTTACCTTCATCGAAGGGGCCGAACTAGTATAACTCTCGTGTCCCTTGTCCGGTTTAACCCCTTCAAGCTAACCCGTAACGATGGCCCCACGACTAAGTACTTTCACAAGGACATCTGACGTGATAATTCCACGACAGCTGGCGCCCACTGTGGGGCTATCGCACGATGGTGTCGAGTTCTCGAAGGGCTGCTCTGAAGGACTCAAGGGGTACGTGATCGGCCGGGTGACCAAAAGTCGCCGCGGCAAGCTCTACATCGACGACAAGGGATGGGGCCCCGAGGCCAGTTCAATTGAGTGCGGATACCGGGTCCCCTTCGACGGAATTCATGTCTTCATTGGCAAGATTGGCGAACCGGGCCCTGAGCCGAACATCTGCACCGACCTCGTCGAGACGGCTCAGCGTGCGAGTTCAGCCCGGGGTACGCCCGTCGTGAAGCATGCGTTCGTAGGATGTGTCCACGGGGTCGGATCTGAACCAGTGTCTGAGGACGAGACAATGGTGTATTCCAACGATGAATCATCCACTGGTGAGACTGAGTCCTTGTACCAGATCCATGACGGCATGCCTAAGGGGTATTCCGATGGCAACAGTATTCCGGATTTCCTTGAAGCGCCGAGCCGGGTTGCTATTTACATGGCTGGCACACAGCCCGTGTTACAGTCTTCTTCTACCGCGGAAATGGATATCGGATCTGCGGCCGCGGCGGGTACCTCGGTGCGCCGGCCGGCGGGTTCTCGCCGGTTTAATGGATGCTTGGGCGACCTTGTTAACCACGACAGTTACCCCGGACACGCGGAATCAGCACGATGCAGAGGTTGCAAGATTGAAGGAGCAAATTGCGCAGGCTAAGGAGGACCTGGTGGCTGAGGACATCAGGATGGCTGAGGAACAGGCCGCTTTGAATGCTCAATCGCAGTAGATACAAGCACAGAATTACCAGCTCATGTTAGATCGGACTGCGACAGAGGATGTGATGCGAAGGAAATATCGGTCACGATTGCCGCCGGTTTACGAAGGGGTAAATCTCTTTCAGACGCCAGGCGCTGGGCCGAGCAATCCATCAGCTGTAAACCGAGCTGAAGCGCCTAGGGTCGCCCCGGATCAGCCGCAAGCAATGGAGCTACCCCGACGGACGGTAAACCCGCCGCAGTATGTGCCTGCACCGCCGGGTCACTTTTCGAGCCCCTTGGATAACATGATTGCTGCGCCCTCACGCCTGGCCGCCATCCCGATGGAAGGAAATTCGATAGAGGCAGTCAAGACACGGCGAGCAAGAGATCTCCTTCAAACCGCCGTGATGCAGCAGCAGGCTTATTCATACAGCCGGGATAGAATTCATTCAACTCCTCGTCCGAGCCCAAGTTATAGCAGGCGGATGGACGAACCGGAAGTATCTAGCAGCGCACGGCGTCGCAATGCTCAGGAAGTAGTGGATCATGGCAAGGCACAAAGGGATGGTACTTTGGGTCGTCATCAACCCGCCCCGGTTCAGCCAACAGTATCAGTTCATAGGGGCACCGGGCTTGCTTTCAGTTCCTGGGGAGTGCCGTGCCTTATTCCGGCTCTCCGAAACGTGCATCTACCCAAAGATTTCAAGGGTCCACGCAAGGTGCCTAACTACACGGCAGATCAGCCGCCGGAGGCGTGGGTCGAGACTTATGAGATGGCAATGGAGATGCTGGATGTAGATGAGGCGACTTGCGCAAAGTACTTCACGATGATGTTAGAAGGAACAGCCCGGACCTGGCTGAAAAATCTGCCGGCTAATTCCATCGAGTCATGGGATCAGTTGAAGGCCCGGTTTATAGCCAACTTTAAGGATACGTGCAAACAACCCATGTCCATTGTAGATCTGGATGCTTGTGTTCAGGGCGAGAACGAGTCCACAACTCATTGGGTGCGCCGAGTCTCAGAAGTTTTGCACTCGGCCGACCGGATTAACGCCGGCTAAGCAATTATCACGCTGGAATGTAATTGTCGGTTTAAGTCGCTGAAGGAAAAGTTGGGATGAATCAAACGCCACTGCAATGACCTGGGAACCCTCATGGCAGCCTTGGTAAAATATGCCGATTCTGATAATACCAAGGATCCCGATTCTGATAATGAGAAGCCGGAGAAGGGAAAGAGGAATGGTGGTGCAAAGGAACAGCAGCACAACCAGGGAGGCCATGGGAATAATGGTAAGCGTAAGGCGGGTTCAGATTTTGTGGCTAATGCTAACATGCAGCGTCGTAAGGGTAAACCGCCCCAACGTGGTGGAGCGATGAATCTGGAGCGCTTGATGAATCAGCCCTGTCCAAAGCATGGAACCAAGGAGGTCCCTGCAACTCATCTCTGGAAGGATTGCAACATTATGAGGCAGTTCAAAAACTCTGATCTCTTCCGATATGATCAGGGCCTATCGGGCGGTTCAGGTCCAGGTTTTCATAGTGGCGGCGGTTCAGGTTCTGGATTTCAGAACAATCAGAATAACCAGAACAACCATAGCGGTAATAACCAGTAGGGTAATCAGGGGAATCACCAGCAGTCAGGTTACCAGAATAATCCAAAATAGCTGAATGGTGGACAATATCATGTGTTCACCACTAGTCTGTGCAAACGAGATCTGAAGCTGCAGAAGAGGGCAGTTAATGCGGTTGAACCGGCAGTTCCACGCTATCTGCGCTGGTCGGAGCAGCCCATCGTGTGGAGTAGGGAGGATCATCCGCCCCGGGTTGACAATCCGGGTCAGCTAGCTCTGGTGGTGGCACCTCAGGTGGGAGGTTACAAATTCACCAAAGTACTTATGGATGGAGGAAGCAGTATTAATATTCTGTATTATGAGACATTCCGCCGCATGGGGCTGACAGATAAGAATCTTAAACCGTCCAGTACTGTTTTTCATGGTGTAGTACCAGGAAAATCGGCGTATCCAGTGGGCAAGATCGCTTTGGAAGTTGTGTTCGGGGATGAGCATGATTCCCGGTCTGAGACATTGACTTTCGAGGTGGTGAGAATCCAGAGCCCGTATCACGCGCTGTTTGGGCAACCGGCTTATGCAAAATTCATGGCGAGGCCTTGTTATATTTACCTGCAGCTCAAGATCCCGGGTCACAAAGGAACCATCACGGTTCATGGAAATCAGAAAATCACTTTGGATTGCGAAGAGAGTGATGCGGCTTACGCTGAGTCGGTTTGTGCTACAGAGGAGTTAAAGTTTTACAAGGAGAATGTTGATCCGGCAGATATGACCCCTCTGAAGAAGCCTACCACTGAGCATGACCCAACCCTGCACTTCAAACCGGCGGATGAGACCAAACTTGTTGACTTTGTACCTGGAGATTCGTCCAAGCAGTTCAGCATCAGCACCAATCTGGATCCAAAATAGGAAAGCGCGCTCATCAAGTTCATCCGTGAGAACCGGGACATCTTTGCATGGAAGCCTTCTGACATGCCAGGTGTACCGAGGGAACTTGCTGAGCACACCCTTAATATCGATCCGAAGTTTAAACCGGTCAGGCAATTCCTTCGTCGCTTTAACGAAGAGAGACGCAAGGCGATTGGGGAGGAGGTAGCCCGGCTGTTGGCTGGTGGTTTTATCGTTGAAGTGTTTCACCCTGAATGGTTGGCTAATCCGGTGCTGGTTCTTAAGAAAAACGGGACTTGGCGCATGTGTGTGGATTACACTGACTTAAATAAAGCTTGCCCAGCTGATCCTTTTGCTCTCCCGCGTATTGATCAGATCATTGATGCGACGGCGGGTTGTGAGCGCCTGAGTTTTTTGGATGCTTACTTAGGGTACCATCAGATCAAAATGGCGGTTAAGGACCAGGAGAAAACAGCCTTCATCACTCCCTTTGGAGCCTTCTGCTACGTTTCTATGCCGTTTGGGCTCAAGAGTGCTCAGGCAACTTATCAGCGTTGTGTGCAAAATTGTCTTCACACACAGATTGGGCGTAATGTTCATGCCTACGTGGATGACATTGTGGTGAAATCCAGGGAAAAGGAGACATTGATAGCTGATCTCAAGGAGATGTTTGACAACCTCCGGGTTTACAAAATGATGCTCAACCTGGATAAGTGTGTCTTTGGTGTACCGCGGGCAAGCTGCTAGGTTTTCTTGTATCTAACAGGGGCATTGAGGCTAATCCGGAAAAGATCAAGGCAATCGTATCCTTGGCTAAACCGACATGCATCAATGACATTCAGCGTCTCGCAGGCCGGATTGCAGCTCTCAGCCGGTTTACCAGTCGTTTGGGTGAGAAGGCTATTCCCTTGTATCAGATGTTGAAGAAGGCGGATAATTTCGTCTGGAGTGATGCAGCCAATGCGGCTTTTGAGGAGTTAAAACGGCAATTGGTCGAACCGCCCGTTCTGGCAGCCCCAGTTGATCACGAGCCCTTACTGTTATATGTGGATGCTAATGCCCGAGCGGTCAGTGTGGCTATCGTTGTAGAGCGTAAAGAGGCCGGGAAGGAATTTCCGGTTCAACGACCAGTATACTACATCAGTGAAGTTCTGATTGAGTCAAAGCAACGTTATCCACATTGGCAAAAATTGGTGTATGGGGTTTTTATGGCCAGTCGAAAACTCAAGCAATATTTTCAAGGTCACCCCATCACAGTGGTTAGTTCGGCTCCCTTGGGCGATATCATCCAGAACAGAGAAGCAACTGGCCGGGTTGCAAAGTGGGCAATTGAGCTTGGTCCGCATGGTTTGAAGTATGTGCCTCGTACAGCCATCAAGTCTCAGGCTCTTGTGGATTTTATCAATGATTGGACCGAGTTACAAGCACCGGAAGAAAAGCCGGATAATACGTACTGGACTATTCATTTTGATGGGTCAAGGCAGTTGGAAGGCTCGGGGGATGGAGTCGTTATTACTTTCCCCCGAGGTGATAAAATTCGCTACGTCCTCCGCTTGATGTTTCCTTGTACTAACAATGCAGCTGAATATGAAGCTCTGCTTCATGGTCTCCGTGTGGCTAAAGAGATGAACTTAACTCGAGTTTGTTGCTTCGGTGATTCTGATCTGGTGGCTCAGCAAGTTTCTGGTACTTGGGGTTCTAAGGATCCACTCATGGCGGCTTATAGGCGTGAGGTAGATATTGTGGCGGGTCACTTCAAAGGTTACCAGGTTGAGCATATTGATCAGCATAAACCAGTACCTCCTAACACCTTTCTGGATATCTTGCATAACCCGTCTGTTAAATTACCTACAGAAGAGGATCTGGCTGTTCCTGATCCGGAGGCGCAGCTGGTGGCCGCTTTACACGTCGTGCCGGATTGGACGGTTCCGTATCTGGCGTATATGAGCTGGGGTGAGCTACCAGATGATCAAGTCTTAGCCCGACAGATAGTTCGGCGTTCTAAGTCCATGGTTATTCACAATGGCGAGTTGCACCGTTGTAGTGTTTCCGGTGTATTTCAACGTTGTGTTTCTCCGGAAGAAGGCAAAGCGATCCTCCGGGAAATTCATGAAGGGGATTGTGGTCATCATGCCGGTTCAAAGTCCTTGGTTGCAAAGGCTTTTCGTCATGGGTTTTACTGGTTGATAGCTCATGCTGATGCAGAGGATCTGGTAAAGCAATGTGATGCTTGTCAAAAAATTTCCCGCAGAGCTCATGTTCCGGCTCAGGAGCTACGGATGATTCCCATCACTTGGCCTTTTGCTACTTGGGGGCTTGATATGGTGGGGCCTTTTAAGCGTTCCCGAGACAAAAAAACCCACCTATTGGTGGCACTTGATAAATTCACTAAGTGGGTCGAAGCGGAGCCTATTAGCAATTGTGATGCAGCAACGGCGGTTCAATTCCTCAAAAAGATTATTTTCCGTTTTGGTTATCCACACAGCATCATCACGGATAATGGTACTAACCTCTCCAAAGGCAAGATGGAGGATTTCTGTCAAAGAGAGCGTATCCGGCTTGACCTAGCATCTGTGGCGCACCCTCAATCCAATGGTTAAGCAGAGCGAGCTAATCAAGAAATTTTAAAGGGTCTTAAACCCCGGCTCATGATTCCCTTGAAACGAACGCCGGGTTGTTGGGTGGAAGAATTACCTTCTATGTTGTGGAGCATCAACTCCACCCCCAATCGATCAACAGGATATACGCCTTTTTTCATGGTCTACGGGGCAGAGGCAGTTCTCCCAAGTGATATACGTCATGATTCCCCCTGGGTTGCTAATTATGTTGAAGCGGACAACGAGCAAGCCCGCCAAGAGGCACTGGATTTGCTAGATGAGAAGCGGGATATGGCTTTGGCACGCTCAGCGGTTTATCAACAAGACCTGCGGCGTTATCACAGCCGTCGGGTTAGGACAAGAGCCTTTCAAGAAGGTGACTTGGTGCTCCGGCTTATCCAGGATCAGACCGGGATACACAAGTTATCCCCGCCTTGGGAAGGACCCTTTGTGGTCAGTAAGAATCTTCACAACGGATCATACTACCTCATTGACGTTCGAGATGACTCACGCAAATCTGAGGAAGAGACCCGGCGGCCTTGGAACATAGCTCTCCTTCGGCCTTATTACACTTGAGCCATGGGCTCTCTTTTATGTACATATTTTGACAATGTATATATTATCATCAATAAATAAATCAGCATCCTTGCTTCAAAGCGGGGCCTCTGCTATTTTTTCTCAAACATTCTTTGAGTTACATGGGGGCTTCAGATAACAAAGCGGAGTACTATCCCTTAAACCGGCTATCACGCCACAAAGGTTGGGAGCTTCACACCCAAAGGGCCAAAGAGAGTTTCGATGCTATGCACAACTCAAACATAGGCACCTAATGAGCACCGCTCATCACGTTACTTGGGGGCTCCTTGGTCCAATACCAAGAAGTCTGAATGGACCCTTGTAGCTGGGTATCGACCCACGGCTTGGAAGCCTGGTATATTTACCTAAAACCCCGGGTTAACCTGCCTTCATCAAGTAACACACTCCTATCCAGGTCATCCTGGCACGGCCCTCCGAACGTTTGACAGTTACTCTCCTTGAGACCCTGCACTTGTCAAAGTTCAAACGGTGATTGGCTAGTTGGAGGTCTATCTTAAAAGGCTTTGTTAAATGGTTCAACTCATTGGCCTGGCATCCCACAAAAAGCCTCACATTTGGGCCTGGCAGCCCCCAAAAAGCCTCGACTACATGGTTTTTCATTTTGAACTTTGGCTAATTTTGGCCTGAACTTTTGGCTTGTTTAAACATCTTCTCAGCCCGGCATTTCTTAGACCAGCTTGGTTTGCAATTTTACGTTGACAGACCTTTATCTTAAACCGGAGTTTTCATAACCCGGCTTGGCGTTGATTTCCTATCAACAGCCCAGATCACCTGGTGTGAATCATCACCCGGCGTGACTTAATCTACAACATCAGAAAATGATGGAGATACAAATAATTCAGATTTGGGTTTTTTACCCTTATCATATTTCAAGTTGGCCCACCAACTAGCCAGGGATATTATATTACCGGTATGTATGAATTCATATTATTTTGATTTGATTATCAATCTGGTCTATTTTGGGTGTTATGACCCGTCCGGCGGTAAACCGCTCGGACCCTTTGTCTTTTTATGCATACAGGAATTGCATATTATGATACTTGGAACAAAAATTGACATTGATATGGCAAGTTCATGCAAAATATCTCTTGCGCGATGGCAGCAGATCAGCATAAGTTTTTTGCTATCCTATTACACGGCGCTCCAAGGCCCAAAATATGGAAATATTCATGGATCGTTCCTGATATATCAATTGCCTTGACGGATTAAGCTTCATCACCGGGTTGACGCGAGGTAGATGGATCATCTTGCGTCGGCTCAACCTCCTCATCCAAGGGCTGGAAGTCGTTGGTGGTCCAGTCAATCCGGGTTAAAGCCTGAAAGACAGCCTCTTCACTTATAAGCTCAGCTGGATCAACGTCAGGAGCGTAAGTATGCTTACGGATTGGTGGAATGAGGCTCTGCACTTCAGGAATCACAGCTTCAACCCGTTTGTTGTCCGCATCATAGAACGATCGGTGAACCGCCAGGTTCGCTTCTTCTGCTAGTTGACTCGCCAAAGGACGCATCTCCCTTGTTACCCATTTCAGGGCGTCATTGTCAAACTCTTCGCCATTTTCTTGGGCACTAGGGAAGCCTTTGGATATATCCGTCGGGTCAAGATCAGCTATCCATGCCTTGGCTCGAGTCAGCGCTAGCAAAGCGCCTGCCCGAGCAGCGGATCACTTCAGCTCTTCTATTTGCGCTGGTGTCATTGAGAGACGATCCAGTGTATCCTTGATAAGTGTTGGTGCCGCGTTATCATATGAAGCTGCGCATATAACCTGTTGAGCGCCGGTATACAGCTCTTCAATTAGTGTATATGCCGCTTTAAGCTTCTTCCGCATGTCAGAACCTAGGTGAGCGATGCGACTTCCTATATCGGTTCAAGAAATACATGTTAAACCGATGAACTTTAAAAGGGATACAACTTTTGGCAATCACTACTTACCAAATATGGCGGAGGTCATGGCGTTGATTTGGTGCTTTAGCCCAGATAATTCTTCTGCCGCCGGTTTAAGAGCCGCTTCAGCAGTTTCTGCTCGCTTCATCAGACCCGCTTTCTCGGTGTCCCAGTTGGCCTGCTCAGATTTGAACCATGCCTTAAGCTGCTCCATGGTGGTCAAGGCGGTTTTCAGCTCATCCTTGGCTTTGATGGTTTCTGCTTGTTGAGTCTCAAGATTTTCTCGAAGATCAGCAATTTGGGAGGTTTGGTGATTTATTTCACTCTGCAACAGTCAGAAAGCATGTTAATATTTTTATTCAAAGTCCCAACCATATAACCAGTTATACACTCGGCACTTGGGGGCTAATGTAGATCATTTTTTATACGGATATTTCAAAGTCCCAAAGATTAATACAAGTTTTAATCATGGCACTTGGGGGCTAATGTATGTTTGATCAGCCAAAGAACAGTTCACAAGTTACAGCATGAAGTATACAAAGTACCGGTTTGACTTTTTCAGGACAAACCGGCCCTTGGGGGCTACAATGCAATAAAGGGGCAGAGTTTTTAAAAGTGCAATGTTTACCTCATAGCGCTCTTTCATCAGATTGACTAAACCGGCTTCAAAATCACGGCTTGTGTACAGCCGGTTCAGAAAGCCGGAATGAAGATCTTGAGCGGAGAAATCAGTATAAGCAGACAGATCAGTTGTACCCTTTCCTTTGTTCATGGCAGTAGATTCATCCTTAGCAATATGCTTTGATAGAGCAACCGGATTTCCAGGGGCGTTGTATGCAGTGCCTGTAACAATAACGTCATCATCCTTGGCCGGGCTAGCTAGAGGAATCAATATGTTGAACATGACTTGGCAGTTTGTCAGCTGAATGTGGCGGATCGGCAATTGAGTCCTGCTATTCCATTGTCGGGCTTGGAGGAGCAGGAGGATTTGAAGTATCAGCTTCTGCGGTTGGTTCAGCTTCTGGCGGTTTAGCATGGCCATCTTGATTAGGCCCAGCAGAACTGTCCATAGCAACCTCTTGATGTTCGGGTGTCTTTTCCAGATCAACTCCAACAGTAGGGTCGCTGGTCTTGGCTTTCTTGCTTAATCGAGCTTTGGCGCTGTAACATAAAAGGTTAGAGTATGGTAAACCGACAAAGTAAAGTTACAAAACAGGTAACACTTACCCGGCGACAACTTTGAGAGGAGGCAATTGGGTGGTCGACGAACCGCCAGACGAACTGGAAGAGGCCTGGTAATTCGGGTCAGACGGATTGAGAGGGCATCGGAAGAAACCTTTTAAGGGGTATTGTTTTTCAGGAGAGCAAGTCACCTCTGCACGGCGTTTCCGGGGGGGGCGTATCAGCTATACCGGATGAGGTAATTTGTTGACCACTATGCCGGGTTGTGCGATGTTCTTCTGCTTGTCGTTTCTTCAAAGAAAATTTTGGATCCAGATGAGCAAGGGGGTGAGATTGTTTTACTTTCCGGACTGCACGGCGAACTCTTTGAGCCGGCACAGGCTCTGAGTCGGAAGAAAGAAGAATTACCTCAATATGATCTGCATGGCTGGCCTCAGTTTCATCCTGAAGAGGATCATTGTCAATAAGATGTACGAAAAGGGTGCCAAGTGAATCAAGTTCTACCTCTGCGTCTGATTCTTCCTCCTCCTTCTTGGTGACCTTGGTTTTTACACGAGGGGCACGAGCCGGTTTGTTACGTTTCCAGAAAGAGCTGTCAGCCTGAGATAAAGGTAAAGAAAGGTTAGTAAACAGTCAATACGGAAGCTAGTAAGACATGTACATGAACTTAGTGCTGGCGGTTTGTTGGAAACACAAAACGGAGCCAAACCGGTTTGGCTGCATGCAGAGACCGGTTCATCAAGCATCTTCTTGACACATTCAGTGATTTCAAGTTCGGTCATTATTACTTTATGATGACGTTGAGGATCTTTTGCACTTCCGGTATACTCATGCATCAACTCGGGGCGACAACTCAAGGGCAGAATGCCCCATGAAACCCAGCAGCGGACAAGATCAATGCCAGTTAAACCATTGGCCATTAGAGCCCGGAGCTTGGCGAGTTGAGGAGCAAAATTCTTCCGTTCTGCGGCAGTTAGACGCGGAGGCATTGGGTGGCCATTGCTAAGCCGGTGAGGGCGGTAGCCCGGCAAGGGATTTTCTCCATTAGGAGCAGTATTCCGGCAGTAAAACCAGGTCTGGTTCCAATCTTTGGGATGGCTATGGTGTTTGGCATGAGGGAAATCAACTTCTTTTCTTTTTTGAATTGATACGCCACCAAGCTCTGTGTTGGGGCCGTCTGAGAATTCTGTGCGGCGGTTTAGATGAAAGAAATCCTGGAACAATTCCACGGTTGGCTCTTCTTGAAGATAAACTTCACAGAAAACTTGAAAGTTGCATATATTTGATACAGAATTTAGACCAATATCTTGCGGATGAAGCTGGAAGCTAGCAAGGACATCCCGGAAATTTTTTGATCCGGGCGGGCTAAATCCCCGGTCTAAATCTTGCATAAACACAATTACTTCTCCCTCTTGAGGTTCAGGTGGGCATTCCGGTCCCGGAACTCGCCAATGGAGAGTATTCTTCAAAGCTAAGGCACCGGTGGTGACGTAACCATTGATCTGTGTCTCCGTGATCCGGGAGGGAACCCAATTGCAGGCAGAAAATTGCTTCGACATTCCGGAAAGAGGAACTGCAAATGAAAGTTTCCGATTTAAGGCGTCTAATTCAGTGTTAAACCGGAGAAGGATACTGTGCGAGTTCAGTTGGTGGTTTAAGAGAGGGCTAATGTTATATGGCGGATTAACTTTTATGGAGTTAAACCGCCTATAGGCAGGATAGCCAGAATTTGAAATTTCTGCTAAGTGTTACAAAAACAGGTTTCATAATATGGCAGTGTGATTTTGGATCTACCGTGGATAACTAAAGGAAATGTTTCTGAGCCCTACAATGGCACTAAATAGGAACAGAGACGAACCAGACGGAGTCTATGCAGAAGCAGTAAGATGTTACGGTGCGGTGAACTAACAACATGGATCTAGCCGCAGTTCAAAGTAGTCAGGCGCACACATATATACTCAATAGGAAGACTAGAAGAAGGAACACAAGAGAACTGATGAACGGTGATGAACATGGATGAATTGGAAACCCTAATGAAGATCTAGGGTTACACGGAAGAGAGCTCACCAGGGCCACACAGCGGCGGAAGAACGCGGCAGGGTCTCTGGAACAAACAGGGTGATGCAGCGGCCTTGGTCGGTGCAGAGTCGAAGATCGACGGCGGCGGTGGCGCTGGGGTTTTCTTTCGGTCGCGAGGAAGAAGAAGAGAAGAAAAGGGGAGAACATGAAAGTGCCCGTCGGGCCTATTTATAACAGGGCAAGGGATAAGTGACAGACGCGAGAATCGAGGAGTCCAATGCGGCAAGTGGCGCAGCTGTCGCCTCGATTTCGGGATGACATTAAATAAAGGGAATCTTTTTATTCATTTTTTACAGAAGTGACGTCATGATGATCCGTTGCTGTATCCAGAGGATGACGTCACGGCGGTTTAACAAAAGAAGGCATCATGGCGGTTTACGAGAAATGAAGGAAGGCGTTCACAGGATTATTCTAAGTATTGAAGATTAACATGAACAGGTTCAAATCAATCTGGGGCCTAATGTTGGGGATATAACTACTGAGTGTAAACCGCCCAGGAGGGACCGGTTCACGCTCAACCATATTGAAGCCCACGAAGACTCAGAAGATGGCGCTTTACTATGAAGCTTAGAGGCCCGGAGCCCAAAGGAGGATTAGGGCCCATAGTGGTAAACCGCCATAGACATATAGCTTGTATTGTAAGATAAGAAAAGGAGAGACCGAGCCGAACACTTGTATGAGTCGGCCTCGGGACTCTGTAAACCGGCTGGGCGTCAACCCGTGTATATAAGGGGACGATCCGGTGGCGGTTCAGGGACAGAAGAACAACAACTCGAGACTCAGGCAAGCGTATTCCGCTCCCTGATCATCGAAACCCAATCAATCCCATCACAACTAGACGTAGGCTTTTACCTTCATCGAAGGGGCCGAACTAGTATAACTCTCGTGTCCCTTGTCCGGTTTAACCCCTTCAAGCTAACCCGTAACGATGGCCCCACGACTAAGTCCTTTCACAAGGACATCTGACGTGATAATTCCACGACACAAGGCGTAGCCCCTCCCCTCCCCAACACCTCTCCTCCTCCGTAAGAGCTTGGCGAAGCCCTGCCGGAGTACTGCCACTCCATCACCACCACGCCATCGTGCTGCTATTGGAGCCCTCTTCCTCAACCTCTCCCTCCTCCTTGCTGTATCAAGGCGTGCGAGACGTCACCGGGTTGCACGTGTGTTGAACGCGGAGGTGCCGTTTTTTTGGTGCTAAGATCGGAATCCACCGCGATCTGAATCGCTTCGAGTACGACTCCCTCATCCGCGTTCTTGTAATGCTTCCGTCTCGCGGTCTTCAAGGGTATGAAGATGCACTCCTCTCTCTCTCGTTGCTAGTTGCTCCATAGATTGATCTTGGTGATGCGTAGAGTCTTTTTATTTTCTGCAACGATCTCCAACAACTGTATGGGCCAAGAAAGTACAAGAGGGGTGCTCCGAGGGGAGCACAACCCATCAGGGCGCGCCTGGGGGCCCAAGCGCGCCCAGGTGGGTTGTGCCCACCTCGGTGGCCTCCTGCACCGCCTCTTTGCTCTATAAATACCATAATATTCCAAAAACACTAAGGGAGTCGACAAAAATCCATTCCAGCCGTCGAAGTTCCAAAAACACCAGATCCAATCTAGACACCATCGCGGAGGGGTTCATCATATCCATTGGTGCCTCTCCGATAATGCGTGAGTAGTTCTTTGTAGACGTACGGTCCGTAGTTAGTATCTACATGGCTTCCTCTCTCTCTCTCTTGATTCTCAAGACAATGGTCTCTTAGAGATCCATATGATGTAAGTCTTTTTGCGGTTTGTTTGTTGGCATCCCATGAACTTTGAGTTTATGATCAAATCTATGTTTTTATCCATGAAAGTATTTGAGTCTTCTTTGATATCTTATATGCATGATTGATTATAGCCTCGTATTTCTTCTCCAATATTTGGGTTTTGTTTGGCCAATTTGATCTATTTATGTTGCAATGGGAAGAGGTGCTTTGTGATGGGTTCGATCTTATGGTGCTTGATCCCAGTGACAGAAGGGGAAACGACATGTATGTATCGTTGCTATTAAGGATAACAAGATGGGTTTTATTTCTTCATAAATAGATCTTGTCTACATCATGTCATCGTTCTTATTGCATTACTCAGTTTTTCCATGAACTTAATACACTAGATGCATACTGGATAGCAGTCGATGTATGGAGTAGTAGTAGTAGATGCAGGCAGGAGTCGGTCCACTAATCTTGTACATGATTCCTATATAATGATCATTACCTGGATATCTTCATGATTATTTGAGGTTCTATCAATTGCCCAACAGTAATTGTTTTCCCGTCGTTTGCTATTTTTCTCGAGAGAAGCCACTAGTGAAACCTATGGCCCCCGGGTCTCTTCTTCAATATATTTGCCTTCGCAATCTATTTTATTTGCTTTTATTTTCAGTTCTATTAAACAAAAAATACAAAAATACCTTGCCGCACTTTATTTTATTTGCGATCTATTTATCCTAACTATTACAACTTTATCCCGTCTCCGTGCCAATTTCTGGTGCCGTTATCCGAAAGGGATTGACAACCCCTTTAACACGTCGGGTTGCGAGTATTTGTTATTTGTGTGTCGGGGCTGTTTACGTTGTGTTGCTTGGTTCTCCTACTGGTTCGATAACCTTGGTCTCATCACTGAGGGAAATACCTACCATTGTTGTGCTGCATCATCCCTTCCTCTTTGGGGAAATACCGACGTAGTTCTAGCAGACATGCCCCGCGAGATTTGCTACTATAGTTGGATCATATGGTGTTTCTCCCCCTCTATATTTTGTGATGGATTGAGTTTTATCTCTGAGGTTTCACTATTATCGGATTGAATACTATCATGGCTTTGAGAACACTTGATGTATGTCCTACGTGGGATACCCGTGGTGACAATGGGGTGTTCTATTGATTCACTTGATGTATGTTTTGGCACTCAACTCGCGGATTCCTGAGGTGACATTGGGGTAATCTATGCATAGGGGTTGATGCATGTTTTCGCCCTTCTTTCTCCGGTAGGAATCTTGGGGCACTCTTTGAGGTTCTTTGTGTTTGATTGAATATTATGAATCTAAAGTTTTTTGATGCATATCGTATAATTGACCCACGGATACTTGTGGTGGCATTGGAGTATGTAGGTGATATTAGGGTTGATTGATGTGTGTCATATGGTGTTATTTTGCTACGAACTCTAGGGCTGTTTGTGACACTTATAGGAATGGTTCAATGGATTGACCGGAAAGAATAACTTTGAGGTGGTTTCGAACCCTACAAGCAATTTCATCTTATGTTCTCCGTGATAGGAACTTTGGAGTGACTTTTGTCGCACGTTGAGGGATATCCATATGATCTAGTTATGTTATCATTGTTGAGAGAATTTGCACTAGTGGAAGTATGAACCCTAGGCCTTGTTTTCAAGCATTACAATACTGTTTCTGCTCACTTTTGTTACTAGTTACCTTGCTGCTTTTATATTTTCAGATTACAAAAATCTATATCTACTATCCATATTGCACTTGTATCACCATCTCTTCGCCAAACTAGTGCACCTATATAATTTACCATTGTATTGGGTGTGTTGGGGACACAAGAGACTCTTTGTTATTTGGTTGCCGGGTTGTTTGAGAGAGACCATATTCATCCTACGTGTCCCACGGATTGATAAACCTTAGGCCATCCACTTGAGGGAAATTTGCCACTGTCCAACAAAACTATGCGCTTGGAGGCCCAACACGAGTCTACAAGAAGAAGGTTGGGTAGTAGACATCAAGAGGCAACCCTGTGCATATAGTGTGAGACTGATTAATATATGTAGGTACAGGAAAGCCTGGGGGAGCAGATAGATCATGCGATGAGGTCTCACCATCATTCACAGGGAGCAGATTTTCCACATTGTTGACCACTACATCTACTGAGAGTTTCTGCATCTCCAAGTTCTGTGCATCCTTCACTTTTCCAGCAGTCTCTAGTCTGGTGGTAGCAATCACATTTGCTTCTGGTCTGTCCTTCTCTGTAGTGATTTGTGCTTTATCAAGCAGGGCGTCTTTACTGTTGAATTGTGAGTGCCAGGAGTTGATCCAGCTGCATTGGATCCATTTGCCTGTCACAATATTCTACTGTGCGATGTTGTATGATAACTTCCATGCTCAGATCCACCATATGAGGTTTCTGAATAATTGGAGGGTGCTATATTTAACAATAGTAGCAAGTTGAGGGGGTTATCGTCAGCAGCTGGCTACTGTTTTTTGGCCCGAGTGAGCAGTAATGGGCCTGGGCCAACAGGCTGAAAGACCTCATTCAATTGAGGAATATTCGGAGCCAAAGGACCATGATCATATACTACAGAGTTTGCTGAGTTGCTTGCTGGGTCCCCTGATACAGTGATGCTACTATTAGCATTGACTGCTCTAAGGTTTTCTTTCTGCATCTAGTGGCTCCATAAGATCATTTAGAGCCAGCAAAATCACCCTGCTGGATTTCCATGTCAACTTCATTGTCTTGAGGCATTGCCCAGTGTCCCCATCCTGGTAGCTCATCATCATCATCATGAGCTGCTGGTTCTCAACACACCACCTGGTCTGAAACTGAGTTATGTCAAAAAATAGTCAACAACGAGTTTGCGGGCAGTGATGCAAGACCGAGTTCTTGTGCAATACAAGTCATTCATTGTATCGGGCTGGTGGGCATCACCACGGTCATCTTGAATCTCTATATGGCACGTCTACGATGTCGTGTTGAACACTCACATGTGTCATCCCCCATGGTATCATCTGTCTTTACTGTGAGGGTTTCTCTGTGTAGTGCCAACGGTTTTCTCCTGCAGACCAAGCAGGGAGTCATGTCTTCATATTTTCACTAAATGTATTCGGTTGTAAACTCTAATATTCTCTCTCTCGTTGTACTCCTTATATGAACTATCTATGGCATTTCTTTGCCCCCAAATGGGAGGGGAGGGTGGCTTCCTTAGTCCCTTTTGAGTGTTATGTAACAAACAATGGGGGGGTAACCCTACCCCTTCTCACATTTTGAAAGAGTTGTCCAAAAAATATAGCAAGTTGGAAATCCACTCATTCACTGTTGACCTAACTGGGAGCCTCATTTTACTCCAAAGTAGATGTTTCGAAACACGAAGGTTTCAAAAATATTGGTTGAATAGTTTTTCTTGGTATGGAGTGCTAACTATCAAAACAAATTTAGGAAACTTTTCAATCTATGCTAAATGCACATATTTACTAGAGAAAGTAATGCTAGTTAGGTGGCTTCACAACACACACGTATTACACTCACCCTTAGCATCTTACTATTGAACGACATGTACTGGTAAACTCAAAATCACAATTGTTCATTATGCCGAAAAAGTTAACAACTAAAGATGATCTATTTATTGGCTCACCGCTAACCCCAGCGAAGAAAATATGTTTCAAAATAGGAAGTTCATAACCATCAGTTGAATGATTGTTCTTGGTCGGTAGTTCTAACGACCAGAACTATTTTGATATAATATTCAAATCCAGATTAAATGCATATATTTATTTGTGCAAAAAGTACAGCTATACCCCCTCCCAGTGCCAGCGGGATACCAATTTGTATTTGGCATGTGGGAATCACAACAGTCATCTAGAATCTCTAGAAGTCACGTTTACAATGTTGTGCTAAACTCTCACATGTGTCATACCCATGATATCATCCGACATTGCCGCGAGGGTTTCTCTGTGGTGTCGACGATTTTCTCCTATGGACCGAGCATGGAAAGATGTCTTCATAGGTTTTCACAAATGTTAGCGTTTGTAAACGCAAATATCCCCTTCTTCGTTGCCCCCTCTTCTCTTAGCGTATGTAAACGTTTATTTTTGCATTACTCAAAATTAAGTGTTACAATATCGCCCAACAATTGTCAGGACATCATCACAAAAAAGGCTTTTGTGATCTTTATAAATAAAGCGCAATTTCCAAGTCATCATCTGGGCTAAAATTGCTTTTATCTCAAAAAAGTTAACAACTAATTTGGGGGCGGTGACACAAGACGGAGTTCTTGTACAATACAAGCCATTCATTCTTCTTTCATTATTAAAGAAAAGATAATCAATTTCACTAATTCCTGGTCTCTATACCCAGAAGGCGAACCAAACACATGCATCTGGATTTTGAGGAAGCCGTTATTAGGTTCACTCTACAAGAAAACCAGCAAATACGGGCTTGTGAGCCAAGTGGATTTCGGGGTCTTACACTAAAAATGATCTTCATCAGCATCCCAAAAATAAACCACCAAGAACCAACGATACTTGTTTTGCTTTCTGTCACACGAGTGACGAAGCGGTAGTTTCTTTTTCTACTAGGTGGCGTGGCGTGACAAGTAAAGAAAAAAGAGAGAGAAAATGGAACGAGAGAGCGGACGCGCCCGCCGTCGTGTGCCGCTAGGTGTAGCAGCTGTATACACCTAGGATAGATCACAGTCACAATCACAAGGCAGCAACAATGGCCAACTCCCCAAAAAACCAGCGATATTTCATGGCGGCGGTGCCCACTCCCTCGTTTTAATTCGGAGCTTTCGTTGGAAATATGAAGTTTTTAAAATAATGGTTGAATGATTTTTCTTGTTTTGGAGTGCTAACTGTCAAAATTAATTTAGGACACTTTTCAATCCATGTTAAATGCACATACTTATTCGAGAAAGTAATGCTAGTTAGGCGGCTTCACAATGCACACATATTACGCTCACCCCTGGCATCGTACTATCGAACGACATGTTCTCGTATACTCAAAATCAGAATTGTTTGATATGTCAAAGTTATTAACAACTAAAATGATATATTTATTGGTTCATAGCTGACCTAAGCAAAGGAAATATGTTTCAAAATAGGAAGCTCATAAGTATCGGTTGAATGATTGTTCTTGGTCGGGAGGACCAACGGCCGAAACTATTTTGATAAATTTTCAAATCCAAATTAAATGCACATATTGATTCGAGCAAATAATTATACTTGTACCCGGTTCCCGGTGCCAGTGCGATGCCAATTTGTATTTGGCAGGTGACCATCACAACGGTTGTCTAGAATTTCTAGAAGGCACGTTACGATGTTGTGTTGAATTGTCACATGCGTCATCCCCGTAATATCATCTACCATTGCCATTAGGGTCTCTCTTTGTGGTGTCGATGATTTTCTCATATGGACGGAGCATGGATTGATGTCTTCATAGGTTTTAGTGTTTGTAAACACAAATCTCCTCTTCCTCGCTGCCCCCCTCTCGTCTTGTATCTCAAAAAAGCTATCAGAAAAATACACTAAGTTGGAAATTCACTGGTCCACTATTGACTTAACCAGGAGTCCCATTTACTCCAAACTAGATGTTTGAAAACACGAAGATTGTTAATATTTTTCTTTTGTTGGGAGAAAGTAAAGCTAGTTCGTAAACAATTTTTGATGCATCTTACTAACGAATGGCTTGTATTCCTAAACTAAAAATAACAAACAACATTACGTCAAAAACATACTTTTACCAAAATAATTCTTGTATTACTCGAAACTAAGTATTACGATACTGTGCAAGAATTTCTAGGTCATCATCACAAAAAAGGCTTCCGCTTTGATTTATAGATAAAGCGCAATTTCCAAGACATCATCTCGGCTAAAACAACTTTTATCTCAAATAAGTTAGCAACTAATTTGGGGGCGGTGATGCAAGACGGAGTTCTGCAATACATGCCATTCTTCGTTATTATTTAAAGAAAAGAGAAACAATTTCACTAATCCTGGTCCCTATACAAAGACTAGAAGGTGCACCAAACACATGCATCTGGATTTTGAGGAAGCCATTATTAGGTTCACCCTAAAAGAAAAACAAGCAAATATGGGCTTGTGAGCCAAGTAAATTTTGAGGTCTCAAACTAAAAATGATCATCATCACCAGCTCAAAAACAAACCATCAAGAACTAAATACTCCTACTTTAGCTTCATCAGAAAAAAGGCACCAACTATACTTGTTTTGCTTTCTGTCACACGAGTGGCAGCCAAAACGGTAGTTTCTTTTCCTAGATGGCGTGGCATGGCGTGACAGCAGTAGAATCAGGGAGCGGAGGCGCCCGCCCGCCGCCGGGTGCTGCAGCTGTATACAACTAGGCCAGGTCACATTCACAGAGGGCAGCCGCAGCCAACTCCCCATAAAACCAGCAATATTTCGCTGTGGCGAAGCCAACTATACTTGTTTTGCTTTCTGTCACACGAGTGGCGGAGCTGCAGTTTCTTTTTCTACTAGGTGGCGTGGCATGACAAGAAAAGAAAAAAGTGGAACGAGGGAGCGGAGGCGCCCGCCGCCATGTGCCGCAGCTGTATACACCTAGGCTGAGCTGAAAGTACAACTGTACCCCCTCCCACATCCCACCCCAGTGCCAACGGGATACCAATTTGTATTTGGCAGGTGGGCATCACAACGGTTGTCTAGAATATCTAGAAGGCATGTTTACAATGTTGTGCTAAGCTCTCACATGTGCCATACCCATGATATCATCCGACATTGCCGCAAGGGTTTCTCCGTGGTGTCGACGATTTTGTCCTATGGACCAAGCATGGAAAGATGTCTTCATAGGTTTTCACAAATGTTAGCGTTTGTATACACAAATATCGGCCAACAACTGTCAGTACATCATCACGAAGAAGGGCTTCCACCCGCTTTATAAATAAAGCGCAATTTCCAAGTCACCATCCGGGCTAAAACTGCTTTTATCTCAAAAAGGTTAACAACTAATTTGGGGGCGTCGATGCAAGCCGGAGTTCTTGTACAATACAAGCCATTCATTCTTGTTTCACCATTATTAAAAAAAAGAGAAACAATTTCAATAATTCCTGGTCCCTATACCTAGAGTAGAAGGTGCACCAAACACATCCATTTGGATTTTGAGGAAGCCATTATTAGGTTCACTCTACCAGAAAATCAGCAAATATGGGCTTGTGAGCCAAGTACATTTGGGCATCTCACACTAAAAATGATCTTCATCAGCATCTAAAAAACAAACCATCAAGAACCAACTACTATACTTTAGTTTCATCAGACGAAAATGCACCAACTAGACTAGTTTTGTTTTCTGTCACACGAGTGGCAGCCAAAACAACAGTTTCTTTTTCTAGATGGCGTGGCGTGGCGTGACAGTAGTAGAACCAGGGAGCGGAGGCGCCCGCCCGCCACCGTGTGCCGCAGCTGTATACAACTAGGCCAGATCACATTCACAGAGGGCAGCCGCGGCCAACTCCCCATAAAACAACGATATTTCGCTGCGGCGGAGCCAACTATACTTGTTTTGCTTTCTGTCACACGAGTGGCGGAGCTACAGTTTCTTTCTCTACTAGGTGGCGTGGCGTGACAAGAAATGAAAAAGTGGAACGAGGGAGCGGGAGGCGCCCGCCGCCATGTGCCGCAGCTGTGTACACCTAGGCTGAGCTGAAAGAAGAACTGTACCGCCTCCCACACCCCACCCCAGTGCCAGCCGGATACCAATTTGTATTTGGCATGTGGGCATCACAACTGTCGTCTAGAATCTCTAGAAGGCACGTTTACAATGTTGTGATGAACTCTCGCATGTGCCATACCCATGATATCATCCGACATTGCCGCGAGGGTTTTTCCGTGGAATCAACAATTTTCTCCTATGGACCAAGCATGCATAGACGTCTTCATAGGTTTTCACAAATGTTAGCGTCTGTAAACGCAAATATCCTCTTCCTCGTTGGCTCCCTCTCCTCTTAGCGTTTGTAAATGTTTTTTTCACGATTTTATTTTTTGCATTACTCAAAATTAAGCGTTACAATATCGCGCAGCAATTGTCACGACGTCATCACCAAAAAGGACTTCCACCCGCTTTATAAATAAAGCTAAATTTCCTCGTCATCACCCAGGCTAAAACTGCTTTTATCTCAAAAAGGTTAACAACTAATTTGGGGGCGCCGACGCAAGCCGGAGCTCTTGTACAATACAAGCCATTCATTCTTGTTTCACCATCATCATTTAAAGAGAAACAATTTCACTAGTTCCTGGTCCCTATACCCAGAAGGCACATCAAGCAAATGCATCTGGATTTTGAGGAAGACATTATTGGATTCACCCTAAAAGAAAAACCAGCAAATATGGGCTTGTGAGCCATGTAATCTTGGGATCTCACACTTAAAATGATCATCACCAGCATCCCCAAAATAAATCACCAAGAACCAACCATACTTGTTTTGCTTTCTGTCACACGAGTGGCAGAGCGGCAGTTTCTTTTTCTACTGGTTGGCGTGGCGTGACAACGAGGGAGCGGAGGCGCCCGCCCGCCGCCGTGTGCCGCAGCTGTATACACCCAGACGAGACGAGATCACAGGGCTGCAGCAGCAGCCAACGCCCCATAAAACCAGCGATATTTCCCGGCGGCGGAGCCCACTTCCCCCCTCCCCTTCCTCCCTCCCTTCGCCCCCATCTTCCCCCTCTCTCCCCGATAAATTCCCCTTCCAATCCAATCAAAATCCCCACCCAAAACCC
>NC_041385.1:40232735-40266964 GCF_002162155.2 Triticum dicoccoides | reverse complement strand
AGATCGACCGATCCATCGATCCCCCGTCCCCTCCCCTTCCCCGCCCCCATGGACTCGGCGCCGCCAGCCGCCGGCGGCGGCGGCCCCGGCGCCGGCTACCCGGAGTCCACCGACTCGTCCCCGCGCAGCCGCGGCGGGGACTCGTGGGACGAGCCCTTCCCGTCCTCCGCCGCGGCCGCCGCGGCGGGCGCGGGCGGGCGGCTGCGCCTCATGTGCAGCTTCGGGGGCCGCATCGTGCCGCGGCCCACGGACAAGTCCCTCTGCTACCTCGGCGGGGAGACCCGGATCGTGGCCGTCGACCGCAACGCCTCCCTCGCCGACGTCCACGCGCGGCTCTCCCGCTCGCTCCTCGCGGGGCAGCCCTTCACGCTCAAGTACCAGCTCCCCAACGAGGACCTCGACTCGCTCATCTCCGTCTCCACCGACGAGGACCTCGACAACCTCGTCGACGAGTACGACCGCGTCGCCGCCGCCTCCTCCTCCGGCGGCGCCGCCTCCCGCACCTCCCGGATCCGCCTCTTCCTCTTCCCCGCCAAGCCCGAGTCCTCCTCCTCCCTCGGCTCCCTCCTCGACGACTCCTCCAAGTCCGAGAACTGGTTCGTCGACGCGCTCAACAGCGCCATCTCGGGCTCCTTCGACGGCATCCCGCGCGGGATCTCCACCGACTCGGCCTCCGTCAACTGCCTCCTCGGCCTCGAGGACGACAACGCCTCGCAGCACTCCCGCAGCGGGGTTCCCAACTCCGGCCCCGCCGAGGACCAGCGGGCCAGCCAGCAGAAGCTCGCCGCGGCGGCCGCGGCCGCGAGGCACCAGCACGACGTGCAGTCCGTGCCCGACTCGCCGATGCTGGACAAGAACTCCTCCTTCGGCTCCACCTCCTCGGCGCCGTCCCTGTCGAATCTGCCGCCGATTCGGGTGCGGCCCGAGGACCGGCAGCCTGTGGCGCCGCCGGTCTCCGTGGAGGATCACTTTGCCCAGATGGGGATCTCGGAGCAGCAGGGCCTGCCTCCGCAAGTGATGGGATATATGCAACCGCTGCCCCAGGCGCCGATCCCAGCCATGGCGATGCAAGCGGCCAGCAGCATCTCGCCATCGGAGCCGCCCAGCAGGGCCTTCTCAGATGATGACAGGTCCGATCACGGGGGTCGGATGCAGCAGCCACCGAAGCAGGAGGTTCCACCTACCGCCGACCCCAACAACAGGTAGCAGCAATTTTTACTCCCTTCCTCAGTTATTATGCTTGCAAATTAGAAGTAGAAGAAACTGATGCCTGTCATTAGAAAAAGTAGCAGCAATTCTTACTTCTCCATTAACGGAGCGCTCGCCCCAATTTGATTAGAAAGAAACCTTATTGATGCCTGTCATATGTTTGATGAAATGTTTCAGGGCCATGTTCTACAATGATATGTCGCCTCGGAATGAGATGAAGCGAGACATGCCGGTGGGAACTGATGCCGCCAGCTATCGTGCTCCAGCGCCAGCTCCAGATGCTGCCGCGTCGGCAGCCGCCGCACAGCCACCGCCTGGTTATGTCTATGCACAGATGCAGCCACAACAGCAGTTACAGCAGCCACCACAGCAGCAATTACAGCAACAGTTACAACAGCAAGCTCAGCAGCAATTACAACAGCAAGCTCAGCAGCAATTGCCACAACAAATACAGCAGCAGCCACAGCAGCAATTGCCGCCGCAATTACAGCAGCAAGCACAGCAGCAATTACAGCAGCAAGCACAGCAGCAGCCTCCGCAGCCGCAGCAAGCTCATCAGCCAGCTCCACAGCAATATGTCACCGCGGGAAATCAGCATTTCATTCACAACCCAGCCACGGGCACATTCATTCCAATCCAATCTTATTACCAACAGACTGTCCCTCAGCAAGCGCCGCAGCAACAGCAGTCACCTGCATTTGACCCAAATACTGGCATGTACTACATCCCTATGCAGCGTCCGAATGCACCTCAGCAGTATAGCATTCCTGCTGGTGCTGTAGCCCCTATGGCTGCTCCGACACTTGTTGACAGCGTATCGAAGCCAACCGTGCCGATTCCTCAGCAATATATGAAGCCTGAATTGCAGCAGCCTGGCATGTACCGAACCGCGGCGCCTTCTGCCCCTGCTCCAGGGGCTAACACGGCCCCTAATTATGCTGGAATGGGGTACCACCATGTAATGCAATCCCACCACCATCCTGCATCGCAGCCTCCGCCGACCATGGCGGGAAACTATGGGTACCCCGAGTATGCCGCTGATCCCCGCGCACAGGTCTTCTACTCCCAGGCAGGAGCACCACCAGCATCATTGCCACCTCAGTATCAGCAGCCCATGGGAGCACCTGATGCCGGCGGTCAGGCTGACATGAATCAGAACCGTGGTGGTTCATAGCGAAGGATGGGTGAATTCTGTTATGCTGCGTATCCTAGAGGTAATCCTGCTGTTACTTATCATTATTGTTATTACAAGTTGCGCGAGTCAATGGCAAACATTGGATGGTGTGATTGAGCAGTTGTGCATTGGGGATCAAATCAAGCATGCATCTGGACTTGTGATTAGGGGTGGGGGTCCAAAATAAGATCAAAACGGTTCTATGTTCGTCCCTGTGTCGCCGAGCCTGAGGGGGAGTTGTTTCTGATTTGTCCTGGAGAGTCCATTTGCCGATGTTGCAGTAAGCTGGGGTGGAAGGAAGGCCTGTGAATGAAGTGTTGGATTACAGTTCCAATTGCTCGTCTTAATTTTTGAATAAATATATAGTTGTCTAAAAAGCTCGGTAAAAACTTCCGAATCGAGAACTCATCATTTGTGTAGCCCCTCTGTATATTTAAAACTCATGGATGGTACCGAGGTTGAAATGTCAGATATGTGTTTATTATTTAGCCTGCCTTGTAGAAACTTCATCCCCGAGTTAAATATCATCATACACCCTTGTCCCATATTTTTGTACCATTATTGATATTTGATGTCGATACATTTTCTTCTGGTTTTCATACGCCCTTGTCCCGCGCTTGTGTGTGCGCGTTTCCTTTTGCTTCAAGCATCCAACTACATTTGGATTGACACACAAGTGTGGCGTCACAGTTATCCAATTCAAGATATTCTTCTTTTAGGGCGCTCTAGCAAATGATTGTAGAATCCGGTAGTGTTATCATGCCCGTAGATTTTCGCCGATGGATTTGCTTTGCTTTGACATGGTTGTTGGAGTGGATTCTTTTCCTGGAGTTGATCCAAGGGGAAGAGATGTTTTTTAAGATCAAATTGGATCATGTTTGTTGGACTTAGTTATATGTGGATGTGACTGAGCAACCAATTCAACCGGGGGGCATGTTCCTAGCTAGCATAGTTGTTAGAGCTTCCCTTTCCAGTGAGCCTCTCACACACACACACACATATATATCTGAAGTTCTAAACTAGCATACCTGGTATGCAGAGCCCCAGCAAACTGTTTGGGATAGTTTAACCTGCAAGTTGCCCTCTCTGTTTCTTGGTGGACTGAAATCTGGCTGGGGAGGGTAGCATGATCGGAAGGAAGCACGGGCGCTCTTTTCCTGGGCACTCGAGTAGGCGGTGCTGCCGATGCGATCTGCCGGGGATCTCATTCCTCTCCGGTGGCGTGAGTGGAGGCCGGCGCTTTACGACGACCTCCAGGAGAGGAGACGGCCCTCCCTCGTCGTCGATTCCCCCTGGCGCCACGCCTCCGCCATGATAGTCCGGTGTGATGATCGTCCGCCCATCCGTCCTCGCGGCCCGCTTTCCTGCTTGTCTGCAAAGTGGTGGTTGTTGGAGTCCATGAACGGTGAAGCTGGAACGGAAACAGCCACCCCTCCTGGCCATGCACGGCAATCAGTGGGAGAGGAGCAAGTGTGCGGTGCGGTGTAAACAAAGAAAGGGTTGGGCGCAACGGAATGATGGTAATGCTGTACCGGCAACAGGGCGGCAACGCCGCTTTACGGCTGTTGTGACCAGTGTTCAAAGGGTTCTCTTCTGGGAGCCTGGCAAAGCTCATTCTTTACCCACTAATTAATCCTCCCCCCCAACTTGCCTTCCTTTTCTTATCTTATTTCGTGTGTGTGGGTGTTGGGATCACGTCAATAATTTGGCGGCATGGCTCGTGCGTACGCTTTGAAGGCAAGAAGAACGGCTTTAGCATCTACCGGACGCTCTATTATTTCTAGTCGTTCATGCCGTGCACTGTGTACGCTGTCATATAGGTAGATAGATCATGGTAGGTTCTTTGCTAGGTCCGTCGATCCTAGTCGGACAGGGGCATGGGCGTTGGATCCGATCCGGTCCGTGGAGGGAAATCTGGGGCCTGCACCGCCGGGAGGGAAGAGGAGGCTGAGTCAGCCGGCCTCGGGATCCGCGCGGATGGGGGGTGGGGGGTGGCACCGGCCCGGCGCAAGTGGCGCTGCTGGCGGAGGGAGCACGGGCCCTGGCATGGCGGTAGGCTGGTGGCTGGTACGCGGTCCGAGCTGGCCGGATGCCCAGACCCAGGCCCAGTGGGGGGTGGCACAGCTGCACGTGGGGCTGGCCGTGGCACGACGGCAGGACGGTCCGCCACGTGCGCCCCCCAGTAGACTAGTCCCAGGTCAGGTGCCTCGGCCGCATCGCCGGATCACCGCCTCCCGTTGTTGTTTTGGAGGTTCGAGGTCGCAGCCCGAGCGTGCCCCCCGAAAGGCCCAACGGGCGCGTGCACGGGTTCCCTCCCTCGCTGCCACGGCCAGCGGTCGCCTTTGTGACGAGACGGGCGAGCGGTGGAGGGCGGCAATCATGCCGGACCGGACCGGACCACTCGACCCACCCCACCCCCGCACGGCGCACGGCGCCCACCCCTGCACTAGGGCACGCCAAAAGCCGGACCGGGGACGCGCAAACCCAACCGCGCATGCCCCCCGCCCGCCCGACCGGGCGCAGCGCCATGTGCCCGGTCTCGCTGCCACCGGCCGGCTTTCCTTTCCCACCCCTCTCCGGCAGCAGTCTCGTTGTCCCACGTACGTACGCAGCTGCTTACCGACAGAGTGTCTCCACTGAACCGCGTTCGATCGGAGCGCAACGCATGTCCCCTCACCAACAAATCCTTGTTGTTTGGTCAGATTTTTCTCTCCTCCAGTCAGTCTCCTTCAGCCCGGTGGCACGCACGTACGCACGCCAACTCGGACTTTTGCTCCTCGCCGGCCGGCCGTTGACGGCGACCTCCCCAGTAATCAACTACGTGCGCCCGCCCGCCTGTCGCTGTCTCCGTGCACACGTTGACCGACTGTTGAGGGCTTCGGGCGACCTAACCTAACACGCACGCGATGGCCGGGGTTGGTTAGGAGCTCAATAGATCAACACGCTGAGGCAGACGGGCTGAGGGAGACCTGATAAACGCCCAAGTAATTAAACCGGCTTCCCTTTTCATCAGCCGGGAACGTTCCACGAAACGCACAATTATGAGTTAAATGCACCCTAGGTACCCTAACTTGCACAGAATGTGATGTTTTAGTCCCAAACTTGCAAAGTGCAACTCCATCATACCCCAACTTGCACTGAATGTGATGATTTAGTCCCCGGCCTATCAAAGCTCAACAAGTGTCCCCGGCCTATCACTGAATGTGATTTTTTATGATATAGTCCCTGGCTGCCACTTGTCGAGCTGTGATAGGCCGAGGACTAAATCATCACATCCGATGCAAGTTGGGGTATGATGGAGTTGCACTTTGCAAGTTTGGGACTAAAACATCACATTATGTGCAAGTTAGGGTACCTAGGGTGCATTTAACTCCACAATTATTGATTGGGTCGTGGGAACCCTCGCGACTGGATGTAATGTAACTGTGCGGGCAAAAGGATCGACGAGACAAGCCACGGCAAAGTTAAAGGAAGCTGACGAACAGCTCTCCACTTGAAAGTTGGAACCAAGACCCGTCAGTGAGTCACCACAGTGTAAACGTACTGCCGCACTGCTGCTACCCACTTCGTGTCTCCATGTCTGCATGCTGAGCCTCTCGAGTCTCGATCCTGAGACAAAAGTTGTGATATCAACTGTGTGTGACAGGCAAGCGGGAGACGGCCGAGCGATTGATCATCCATCGATGTGTCGCCTTGTCAGTGTTGCCATCTCCGTTTCCTTTACTACGATATCTTTGGGCGCATGACGGAGAATGTTAATTAAGATAGTTATTGGATAGACAGCGACCGGGAGGAAGTAGGTCTCGCGAGGGGGCGTCCAATCCGATTTCCGATCCCATCCTCGGGAGATCGGAGCGAGATCGTCTTCGATCCAGGCGGAGACACGGCGCAGGCGACTGCTGATTGCCTCAGCTCCAGGGAATATAATCTCCATCCATCCATCCATCCATCCGATACCGATGGCTTTGCCCAGGTGCGTGTCGCTGTCGCCTGTCCTCCTCGACCCACCATGCATCAATGGTGGAGCCCTTGTGTTCTTGTTCTTCCCATGGCGGTCGACCCATCACATACAACGTACACTGACACGCATACACGGGAAAGCGGAAAGGAGGAAGCAGGGGAAGATGGGAAGAAGATATCGCACCACGCCACGCCACACCACACCACCGTAAAGCGCACGCATGCGTTGATAGAGAGATTTACAAGATCGCCGTGGTAACACTTTACATTCACGCCTTATTCTGAACCTATATCAGCATCTGTCTGCAGGCTCGCTCTCTGGAATGCACTGTACAGACTGATAAACATATGTTGGTTTGGTTCCTTCAGTGCTCATTCTGAACCTAATAAGTGCACATCTGTCTGCGGCTCGATCTCTGTACTGTGTTACTGATTGATGAGCATGTAGTAGCTACCTGGGTTCCTTCAGGTCTTATTCTGAACTTGTATATATTTACACATGCCAGCAGCTCGCACTCGCTGTACTGTACTGTTCTTTACTGTACAGGTTAATCGGCGGCGTGTTGTTTGGCTGGGCTTAGTTGACGTGTGAGCGATGCCACCCGTGCACGTTGTTCGCCGTCGCGCCGTGCCCGTGCGCGGCGGTGGTGGCGCCTTTGCCCCTGGGGATCTTCCGGAGCACGCCGGAGTCCATCTTGGCCAAGTGGGTACGGACGTCGCGCGCCCCCGTGGCCACCAGGTGCTCCACCTCGTGCTCGTACCGCTCGTACAGCGCCGGCACCGTCATCGTGCACAGCACAACTGCCAAACACAAACAAAGATAGTATCATCAACGGCCAGCTCAGTCCATTGCATTCAGAAAACCGGCGATTTCGGCTACTGAGGATGTAGATTGCTTACCGAGGTAGAGCAGGGTGAGCGAGCTGAAGCAGGTCGCGACGACCGACGCGATGTAGATAGACACCACCGTCTGCAGTAACGTGTGTATGAGTTTATCAGACTTCAGAGTTGGGGCATAGATCAGATCAGGATTGTAGTGAGGTGGGTTGGTTACCATGATGAACTTCTTGATGTCCTCCCCGCACGCGATGGCGTACAGCCGGTGCGCGAACCAGGTGAGCCGCCGGTGCAGGCCCAGGATCACCTGCTTCGCCGTCCTCTCCGACAGGATCGTCTCGGGGATCCGTGGAACCGGCCTGCATGCATGCAGTTCACGATTCTGCATCAAGCCCTGAAGCTAATCCTGAAACAAAACCGTGAGGCTGAAGAGATGGGGTTTACAGGTTCAGGAAAGCGGAGGCGCTGGTCCAGATGAAGAAGGTGAGCATGGCGATCATGGCGGCGTAGCACGCCAGCGTCAGGAAGTGGTACTCCGCCACCTCGAACAGCGCCCACGCCGCCGTCGCCGCGCCGAGGATCGACGCCGACGCCTTCGGCCTCCTCCACAGGATGATGTCCGCAGCTGCAACGCAACGCACGCATATTATCAGTTCAGGAACCAGGAAGCTGACCCTCGTAGCTCTGCAAGAATGTACAGTAGTTTGCTAGCCACCTTCGCGTCCACCCAGGGCGGCATGGACCGGCCTTTCCCTGCCGAACAGCCTCGGCGCCCGGTGCCCCTGCAAATGTGATCCTCCTCCCATTGCCATTTTGGTGTTGGTTTGAGGTTTTCGGTGTGCAGCTTGCCATTGAGGTTGTGATTCTTATAACCTGAATGTGCATAGGCTTGGAAACTTTGGCGACCTTCGAGGGAGAAAGCAAAGCATAGCTTTGGCTCAGGTCTTTGGTTTGATACTTTGGCGTGCAATCTTGTTCAGCAAAGATATACTTTGGTTCCCAGGTGCCTTTTGGAGTTGGGATCTGATCCAAACCTTGTGATTCTGGATTCTGCGGATAGATAGACCCGCGTTCGGTTTCTCTTTAGGGAGGAAACATGGGTTCCTTGCCCTACAAATGACTCTTCTTATTCAGAGAGGGTAATGTAAGCCAGTGCATCCTCGTTGGATTATCAAACACGCTTGGAACTTCAACCCTATCAGAATTGTGCATAAGGCTACAAACCAACGTTCACTCCAGTATTTAGGAAGCACCAGAGATCATGTGAGCCCGAGCTCACCATTAGGACACCGAATGGTTAGCACGCCATCCTAGCCGGTCATATAAATTCACACGGTCATCCCAGTGTATGCAAGCGTCATCAATAGTATCCAAAGTATTTTGCAGTAAACAACTTCTACAACCCTATAAACATGCCTATTTTTCCTAATCAAGACTGGCAAACTAGGGTGTGCCGCTCAACGAGTCCTCGTTGTTGGAAGTCATTCAACATGTACAATAAAGTTGTCGCAAGTAATTGACCCAACAACCCTCTTGTACATAGATAGAGCTTTTACTTTCTATATAAACAACCCATCTTCATCAAAGCAAACAACAAAATATCTTCATCAAAGCTCCAACATCTCATTTATCCATATTTTACACTTCGGTGATATAAACTCTTCAATTTTATTGTTTTTGTATAGTGAATGGTGATGGCAATACACACAAGCAGAAGAAAGAACAGACTGAAAACCAAAATGGTACGTGCTGCTGACGATGCGTAGGAATAAGAGACATAGGGAAAGAACCGGCCACAAGACCGGGTGTAGGAGATAGTATCTGTGTTCTGAAACCGGCCAAATATTTCAGAGCAGGTACTGAAACCAGTTGCTGTTGCATAAAAATGAGTGAACAACTTCTAGAATCCTATAAACATGCCTATTTTTCCTATTCAAAATAGGCAAACTAGCATGCGCCGTTCAGTGAGTCCCATGCAACCAAATGTGTTGGAAGCCATTCAATATGGACAACAAAGTTGTCGCAAGTAAATGGCCCACCAACCTTCATTTGTAAGTATTTAGTGCTTTCCCTCCCTATATAGGCAACCCATCTTCCTCAAAGCAAACAACAAAATCCACCATCTCATTTATCCATATTTGACACTCCGGCAGTTCAAACCCCTCATTTTCAGTATTTTGGTATAGTGATTGGTGATGGAAATCCCCACAAGCATAGGAAAGAACAGTCTGAAAACCAAAACGGTGTATGCTGTAGGCAATGCGCAGGAATAAGAGACACGGGGAAGTATATACGAGCGTAGCAGATGCTTTCTCTGTTCTGAAACCAGCCAGATACTTTTGTGGTTCTCCAACATGTCGTTGTTGCATAGAAATTAGTGACAGAAAAATCTACTGCCCTGGGGAACACAACCATTCGAGCATGTGTTAAGGGAGGTGTATGGTCCTGCACAGGGATGACCCGTTGTCGGTGTCAAAACCGGTGGATCTTGGGTAGGGGGTCCCGAACTGTGCGTCTAGGCGGATGGTAACAAGAGACGAGGGACACGATGTTTTTACCCAGGTTCGGGCCCTCTTGATGGAGGTAAAACCCTACGTCCTGCTTGATTAATATTGATGATGTGGGTTACAAGAGTAGATCTACCACGAGATCAAGGAGGCTAAACCCTAGAAGCTAGCCTATGGTATGATTGTTGTTCGTCCTATGGACTAAAGCCATCCGGTTTATATAGACACCGGAGAGGGCTAGGGTTACACAGAGTCGGTTACAAAGGTAGGAGATCTACATATCCGTATTGCCAAGCTTGCCTTCCACGCCAAGGAAAGTCCCATCCGGACACGGGACGAAGTCTTCAATCTTGTATCTTCATAGTCTTGGAGTCCGGCCGATGATGATAGTTCGGCTATCCGGACACCCCCTAGTCCGGGACTCCCTCAGTAGCCCCCGAACCAGGCTTCAATAACGACGAGTCCGGCGTGTATGTTGTCTTCGGCGTTTGCAAGGCGGGTTCTTCTTCATGCTCCATGTGTTTGCCGGATAGTGTCCGGTTCCTTCATAAATGCTGTGCTCCTTGGCTTCCGCGTCCAATAATGGTCTTCTTCCACGCGTCGCACGAATGCGAAAAGCCAGGGTATTTTTATGTTTTACCCCCTAGCTGCGCAAATAAGCTGCCTATAAGAGAGGCGAGGATCCAGATCCAAATCACATCATCCTTCTTCCGCAAGCACTCATCGAGGCGCATCTGACACCAAACCCATTCCAACATGGACAGTCGACGCGGCTCCTCTTCTCGCGTTCCCAGCCCTAAGCCAGGAGATTGGAGGAGATGCTCAGTCCCGCACAGCGAGTTAGTGACGCTCCAAGCAGAGGGATATTTTCCCCCGACCTTCATGGTTCCGGTTCGAGCCGGACTGTCCACCTACAAAGGTGGGAAGCAGGCGGAGAGCGCCCCCAATCCCTCCAAAGGAGAGCGGGTGTGCTTCGTCTCCTACTTAATAAGGGGACTCGGATTTCCTATACATCCGTTTCTCCAGGGGCTCCTGGAATTCTACGGACTCCAGCTTCATCACCTTACACCTGCCTCCATTTTGCACATCACGGGCTTCGTAGCTCTGTGTGAGCTGTTCTTGGGCATTGAGCCCCATTTTGCGCTGTGGAAGAGGCTGTTTTGCCTCGTACCCCGCTCTCACGAGGGGTCGATATATCAAGTGGGCGGAGCCGAAATATGGCGCATCGCTGGGACCGGATACCTGTCCGGAACCCCGAAGAAGGCGTCCGAAGATTGGCCTTCGGAGTGGTTTTATATGGAGGACGCTCCGCTGCCGGATCCAGTCCGGATCGGCCTTCCGGAGTTCAGCAACGCTCCCCTGAAGAAACGCCTAAGTTGGCGCCCGCGGAGCCCTCGACGAGAAGATGATAGTAGCGTCATTACTTGATGGGACGGATACGGCTGCTAGCCCATTCCGGATTAACCATGATCGGAGTCGTGGCCACATGCATTATGCGTGGGGTGCAGCCTCTCCAATATAGGGGCCACCCCATGTGGGAGACGACGACGCCACCCGTCACGGCCGCAAGGGACCTGGCTCGGCCGACGATCTGGTGAAGATCCTGTCCGGCTTGTACAAGGGGGAGAAGGAGGACTTACTCCACACGAATCCTCTGAACAGATTTTCCATGAACAACCCTCGGAGCTGGGTAAGCGGTCGCATGCATATCTGAACCGTGCCTCTAAAGGCAATTGTCTTATTGTATGATTTTGACACAGGAACTGCGTCGGGATGTGGAGGGCATAAAAAGCCCAGCCCCACAACCCGAAGACCCAGAAAGGTCCCTTGATCCGGTCTCTGAAGAGGATCCAGACTTAGCGGTGGAACTGACCGACGGGGTGTACCACCAGCTCAGCATAGATAATGCTTTAGTCGCCATTATGGCTGACTACCCCGGTTTGTGTCCGGCTTCCCCGGTGAGTACGACTGAAGTCCTGGCGCCGTTACTTCTTTAATGCTTAGTTCTGACCACCGTGCACCAATGGTGTTTGACAGGAAGCGCCTTTACGGCAGGAAGTCGAGCCCGCGGCGACCGGCCAACAAGAGTCAGTCCGGCCCAGCAGGTAGAAGAGGAGTGCGACGCGAACTGAAACGTCGCCGCAATGGTACGGAGCACCGCTATTTTTTAAGGGAAGGATTCCCAGGAGGTATATTAATGCTCATAACTTTTCCAGAAAGAGCGCTCGCCGGACAGTGTCCGGAGAGGTTGCCAATCAAGCCTCCGCCAGCCATGCTCCAATGCATGGCCCAGAAGGGGAGGCGAATACAAGGCATGAGTCGGACGCTCCTCCGACGGAGGATGCCGACAGGCTGTCCGCCACCCGGTCTGAGGTGGAGAGCGCCATGAATCACAGGCGTCGCCGGACAGTTCTTCGTGACGCGTGTTTCTCTCCGGAGGCGTTAAATGCCTTTGATACGGGAAACGCGCACCTCCGTGCCGCTCAAGATGGGTTAACCAGAGCTACGGAGCAGTATGTGAAAGACATACGTGTAAGTAATTTAAATAGTTATATATGCCAGTAGCCCCCGAGACTTAAAATGGTTAAAATAACTGATTTAAGGATCAATTTTTATGCAGGATCTTACGGAGAAGAATACCCATCTGTCCCAGGAGCTCCAAGAGTGCAAGGCCCAACTTGAGGCTGCACTGGCCGCCACAGGGGGAGCCACAGAGACCCCCGCTGGTAAGACGTACTTTGAAAAGATAATTAATTAACAAAGTGCGGCGTGAATCTGACAATAATATTGCAGAGGGCGCCGGACTAGATCCGGACAAGCAACAGCTATTGCGTCAGCTAAAGGCTGGCGAGAGGGTGCTTATGAAGGTGCAGCAGGAGAGAAACAAGCTCCAAGATGCCCACACCCAGCTAGGAGAAGAGCTGAAAGGTGTTCGGGCCCAGCTGTCTGGCTCCTTGAAGGAGAATCAGCGACTTCGTCGCGGCATTTATAGTAAGTGCTCGAGCAAATTCCTTTGAAAAGAAGAATTCAGCGAGGAAGTCGTTTGACAGAAATATGTCTTTAGGTGTGCTCACAGGTCGCCCTGCGGAGGAAATGCCTGGGTCAACAGGTGACCAACTTCCTGAGCTGGTGCAATTGTTCGAACGTGTTCGGCAGACGATGAGTGGCGTTGTTCAGGTTTTATGGCCATCCGTCTCCCTACCCGAGGGCCTTGGCGAGCTTGCTGAGAAGCTCCAGGGAGCACGGCGACGCCTCCGTTTGTGGAAGATATCGGCCTGCCGTCAGGGCGCCAGGGAGGCCTGGGCCATGGTGAAGACGCGCTACCCGAAGGCTGACCCAAACCACATGGCCGAGGTCGGACCTACGGGGCCTGATGGGAAGGAGATCCCTGTGAGCTTGATGTATGGCCAAGTAGAACTGGCCGCGAAATATTCCCAACAGGATTGTAAATTAGACAGCCTGTTAGATGGGATTGAGGAGGAGTACAATCAGTCGGTTTGACGATGTAATTTGAAATGACATGTAAGATGCCTTCTAGCCGGATTGTAGATTGTTTGTCTTTGCAGACCGTTTCGCTTCAACCTCGGGACCCAATAGTCCGGAGTGTGTCCAAATACCCCTACGGTTATAAAAGAACCGGGACATGCATGGAGACAAGGCGTCGGGGTCATAATTGCTTTATCAGACAAGTGCCCAACTAGTTATGTTATATTACATGGTTAGTAAGAAACATATTCCAGGGAGAATAGTTCCGTTAAGGGTTCCTTTCCCTGGGAGGCATGCCCTAAGGTGCAATGCCGGACTGCGAAAATAGCAGAAAAAGCATCTGGGGGCTTATAAATAAGTAAGTAATAAATCATCTTTCAAGTCACCGACCGAATATTCTCTTAAGAATGCTAGCTTTCGGCTTCACCCAGTCTGAGGTACACATCCGGCTGACCCGGCAGTAACAATCGCAGAGGTGCTCCCTTTACCTCCTAGCCGAACAATCGAGAACGTAGGGGTAAGCACAGGAGCCAGGCAACCCAGCTTGGCCAAAACTTAAGTCATATCGATGCATATAATGGTGAATAAAAGGTACATGCGGAAGTATGACACATGTATTGGGCGTGAAGCCCATATTGATAAGCTTCTGGTAAAGAAGCCCCCAGGTATAATGAGTGCTAGGAGCACATCAAGTGTGTGCGAACAAAGCGCAAATCAGCCTATAAAAGGTATTGAAAAAAAAGGTGGGAAGAAGGAGGGGGACAAGAGACAGTAAAAAATATAAAAAGGTGGACGGGGGAGTGAGACGAACTCTGAGTCCGGTGTTTAGGCGTAGAATCTTCGGAGACGGGCTGCGTTCCATGGGTTCGGCTCGAGTCGGTTGTCAGATGCTTTACGTAGACGGTATGCTCCGCCGGTCAGGACTTGGTCGATGATGAAGGGACCTTCCCACTTGGGCTTAAGTTTGTCCTTTTTCTTGTCCGGCAGGCGTAGAATGAGTTCGTCGACATTGTAAGTTTTGGCCCTTACTTTTCTGCTTTGATATCTTCGAGCCTGCTGCTGATAGAATGCGGAATGAGCCTTTGCCACGTCCCGCTCCTCCTCTAAGGCGTCCAAACTGTCCTGCCGATCCAACTCGGCTTCTCTTTCTTCGTACATGCGCACACGAGGTGAGTCATGAATTATATCGCAAGGCAGAACTGCCTCTGCGCCATACACCATGAAAAATGGTGTGAATCCAGTAGTTCGGTTTGGCATGGTCCGCAGCCCCCAGAGTACGGAGTCGAGCTCCTCTACCCAGTGCGTGTTAGATTCCTTGAGGGACCGCACTAGTCTGGGTTTGATGCCGCTCATGATTAGACCATTTGCTCGCTCGACTTAACCGTTAGTTTGGGGGTGATAGACTGAAGTGTAATCGAGCTTGATGCCCATGTTTTTGCACCAGAGTTTAACCTCGTCGGCAGTGAAGTTCGTGCCGTTATCAGTGATGACGCTGTGGGGGACGCCAAAACGGTGTACTACCCCGGATAGGAAGTCTATCACCGGTCCGGATTCTGCCGTTTTAACCGGCTTGGCCTCAATCCATTTGGTGAATTTGTCCACCATGACCAATAAGTATTTGTGCTTGTGGGTTCCCCCTTTAAGGGGTCCAACCATGTCAAGCCTCCAGACTGCGAATGGCCAGGTAATGGGTATAGTTTTGAGGGCGGTGGGTGGCATGTGGCTCTGATTAGCAAAGAGCTGGCAACTGACGCATCGTTGGACTAAGTCCTGAGCATCTGCCCGGGCTGTCGGCCAATAAAATCCTGTACGGAAGGCCTTGCCTACGAGTGCCGGGCTGCAGCGTGGTGCCCGCCGAGTCCAGCGTGAATTTCAGCCAGGAGATTCCGCCCCTCCTCTTCGGAGATACACCTTTGAAGGACTCCGGTTGTGCTTTTCTTATAAAGTTCTCCCTCATGGACCTTGTAGGCTTTAGATCGCCGAACTATGCAGCGGGCCTCATTTTGGTCTTCGGGAAGTTCCTGCCGAATTAAGTAGGCTAGGAATGGTTCTGTCCACGGGGCAATTACTGCCATTATTTCGTGAGCTGAAGGTGTTATTTCGTTGGCTGAGCCGCCGATTGTGTCAGAATGGTCTGAGTTCGGTGATGCAGCTGGCTCCGGATTGTTATTACCGGACTCCTCTTCCCATAACACGGATGGCTTGAAGAGCCGTTCCAGGAAGATGTTTGGAGAGACGGTGTCTCGTTTCGTGCCGATGCGTGCTAACACGTCTGCTGCCTGGTTATTATCCCGGGCTACATGGTGGAATTCGAGTCCTTCGAACCGAGCTGACATTTTTAGGAAGGCGTTGCGGTAAGCTGCCATTTTTGGATCTTTGGCATCAAAATCTCCATTTACTTGGGATATTGCGAGGTTTGAATCCCCGCGCACCTCTAGGCGTTGAATGCCCATGGAGATTGCCATCCGGAGGCCATGTAGAAGGGACTCGTATTCGGCTGCGTTATTGGAGTCCATGTACATTATTTGAAGTACGTATTGGATTGTGTCTCCAGTTGGGGACGTCAGGACGACGCCAGCCCCCAAGCCAGCCAACATTTTGGATCCGTCGAAATGCATGATCCAATTGGAGTATGCGCCGTACTCTTTAGGGAGTTCGGCTTCGGTCCATTCGGCGACGAAGTCGGCCAGAACCTGCGACTTTATAGCTCGCCGTGGTTTATAGGTTATGTCAAATGGTAAGAGCTCAATAGCCCATTTTGCAATCCTGCCCGTTGCGTCGCGATTGTTTATAATATCGTTGAGAGGTACTTCAGAGGCCACCGTTATGGAACACTCTTGAAAGTAGTGTCGCAGCTTCCGGGATGCCATGAACACCGCATATGCTATCTTTTGATAATGTGGGTACCGGGACTTGCATGGAGTTAGAACAGTGGATACGTAGTACACTGGTTTTCAAAGAGGGAATCTGTGCCCTTCTGTCTCTCGCTCGACGACGAGTACCGCGCTGACAACTTGATGTGTTGCTGCGATATATAATAACATAGGTTCGCCCAGGTTGGGCGCGGCCAGGACCAGATTTGTTGCCAGTATGGCCTTTATTTCTTCGAGTCCGGCTGTGGCAGCATCCGTCCATGCAAAATGTTCGGTGTGCCGGAGGAGGCGGTAGAGTCGGTTACTGAAGAACCAGCATCCGTCCATCCTCATTCTTGCTATGGCGGGATTTAGAGCGGCGCCGCTGACGCCGGTGCTTGGGCTGTTTCTTGGAGGGGTCATCCTCCGCTATTCCTTCGCCGTTCCCATCCTTTGGGATATCCACCATGTATATGTCGTATGAAGAGGTGGCTTTCCAGTGCCCGGTGGGCGCTGGTTCTTGGTCGTCTCCGGCATCGTCGTCCATACCATCGATGTCCTCAGAGTCGTAATCTAGCATGTCGGTTAGATCATCGACAGTGGCTACCAAGTGGGTGGTGGGTGGGCTCTGAATTTCTTCGTCGTCCACATCCCAACCGTCCTGGCCGCAGTCCGGCCAGGCCTCTCCTGATAACGAGAGGTACTTTAGCAAACTCAAGATGTCGCCAAAAGGTGAGCGTTGAAAGATGTCCGCTGCGGTGAACTCCATGATCGGCGCCCAATCGGATCCGACTGGAGGGGGCGCGGGAGGTCCGGAGTCTGGCACCTCAGAGTCACGAGCTTCATGGGGGACAAGATCGGTGTTCGGCTCTATCACCGTAGAGGTTGCAGCCCCCGAGGCGGTGTCTAGGCATCCATCCTCGATCTACGGAGCTGGCTCCGAATTGAAGATCGGAGTGGTTTCGAGTGCGGCCTCCAGGGTAATGTCCGGCGGCAGAGCTAAATCATGCCCGACGTGACAGTGCGGCACGCTCGGCTGTGGCTTGAATCCGTCGAAGATCAAGTCCCCGCGGATGTCAGCCGTGAAGTCCAAACTTCCAAATCTGACCTGGCGCCCCGGGGCGTAACTTTCGATCTGCTCTAGATGGCCAGGCGAATTGGCCCGCAGTGCAAAGCCGCCGAATACGAAGATCTGTCCGGGGAGAAAGGTCTCACCCTGGACTACGTCGTTGATGATGATCGAAGAAACCATCGAGCCTATCGGTGACGACACATAGGATCTCTCAATGAAAGCACCAATGTCGGTGTCAAAACCGGCGGATCTCGGGTAGGGGGTCCCGAACTGTGCGTCTAGGCGGATGGTAACAGGAGACGAGGGACATGATGTTTTTACCCAGGTTCGGGCCCTCTTGATGGAGGTAAAACCCTACGTCCTACTTGATTAATATTGATGATGTGGGTTACAAGAGTAGATCTACCACGAGATCAAGGAGGCTAAACCCTAGAAGCTAGCCTATGGTATGATTGTTGTTCGTCCTATGGACTAAAGCCATCCGGTTTATATAGACACCGGAGAGGGCTAGGGTTACACAGAGTCAGTTACAAAGGTAGGAGATCTACATATCCGTATCGCCAAGCTTGCCTTCCACGCCAAGGAAAGTCCCATCCGGACACGGGACAAAGTCTTCAATCTTGTATCTTCATAGTCTTGGAGTCCGGCCGATGATGATAGTTCAGCTATCCGGACACCCCCTAGTCCGGGACTCCCTCACCCGTACTTCACCTTAGAGTTCGAGCATGTGTGTTTCTCATTTTGGACTGCTTTCGAAAGTGCTTCTATTTCTCATCGCGTGAACTTCTTGCGAGATGCTAAGTTGCTGCCGATGTTTCTCATATTGGATTGCATGTGTGTCTCTCATTTTGAGGTAGGCTCGCGGCTGATGTTTGACACCTGCTAACGGTAGAGTTCTCTTCTTTGGTTGGATTCATGGTGTTTCTGGCTGATACTCGAGATGGGGTAGTATCTAGATCTAGTTGAAGGGCCTTTTTTGCTAGTTCTATGTAACTGTGAGTGGGGACCCCTTGAACTTCTGTAATTGTTGAAAGGCATTGTTTGTTCAGAAGAAAATTACTTTGGTTCCCAGGTGCCTTTTGGAGTTGGGACCTGATCCAAACCTTGTGATTCTGGATTCTGCTGATAGATAGACCCGCGTTCGGTTTCTCTTTGTGGAGGAGACATGCGTTTCTTGCCCTACAAATGACTTTTCTTCAGTGAGGGTAATGTAAGTCAATGCATCCTCCTTGGATTATCAAACACACTTGGAACTTCAAACTTACAACAATTGTGCATAAGTCCAGGGACCAACATTGAAGCACGGGATATTTATATCCAGAGTATTTTGAAGTAAACAACTATAACCCTATAAACGTGCCCATTTTTTCTTTTCAAAACAAGCAAACTAGCGTGTGCCACTCAATGAGCACCGTGGAGGCAACCAAATGTGTTCCAAGTTATTCAACGTGGATAATAAAGTTGCCGCAAATAAATGGGCCACCAACATAAACTTCATTTGTACGTAGATACATCTTTCACTTTCTATATAAACAGACCATCTTCCTCAAAGCAAGCAACAAACTCCACCAATTCATTTTTCCATATTTTACACTTCGGTAGTAGAAACTCTTCGTTTTTCGTATTATCGTATAGCAAATGGTGATGTCAATCTACACAAGCATAAGAAAGAATAGACTGAAAACCGAAACGGTATATGCCGTTGACGATGTGCAGGAATAAGAGACATAGGGAAAGAACCAGGGACAAGACTAGCGTAGTCGATAGTATCGCTGTTCTGAAACCGGCCAGATACTTTCACGGTTCTGAAACCGGTCATTGTTGCATTGAAATGAGTGAACCAAAAATCTACTATTCAGGACAAGGATGCGGATCGAGCAGGTGTCGAGGGAGGCGCATGGTTCCGAAACAGGGCTGGCACCTGCTTCAGCGTACGGTTGCATATGTGTTTCTCATTTCGTACTGCTTCTGGACCTGATTTTGTTTCTCAGTCGTGAACTTCTGTCGAGATGTTAAGTTGCCAGTTGTAGACTTGCGTCTGATGTTCGATGACAGTTGACGGTGGAGTTCTCTTCTTGGGCTGGATCACTATTTCTAGCTGATAGTTGGGGTAGTGTCTAGGCCTAGTGAAGGGGCCTTTTTGTTCTCGATTTTGTTCAATTGGGAGACTTGATCAGGTCTTTGGTTTGAAAGATCAGGCTTGGAAACTTTGGCGACCTTCAAGGGAGAAAGCAAAGCATAGCTTTGGCTTAGGTCTTTGGTTTGATACTTTGGCGTGCAACCTTGTTCAGCAAAAAATATACTTTGGTTCCCAGGTGCCTATTAGAGTTGGGATCTGATCCAAACCTTGTGATTCTGGATTCTGCTGATAGATAGACATACCCACGTTCGGTTTCTCTTTGGGGAGGAGACATGCATTTCTTGCCCTACAAATGACTATTCGTCAGAGAGGATAATGTAGAGTTATTCACCCAAAACCACCACACTTGGGACTAGGGTAAGAACTTGTTAACACATTTGAACCAGGGCACAAAAAACCATCGGTTCTACGTCTAATGCGTAATATGGAGCACTGATTGTCTGATAAGCTCACAAAAATAGAGAAACCGACAAGTTGGCCCCACTGGTTGGGCCGACATGGCAACGACCAAAAACTTTGACCGACTGATGTGGAAAATGAGACATGGGCCCCACCTGTCAATGACTCGAGGGTCATCTTCTTCACAACATTCTGTCTATGGGGCATTCCGTCGAGCACCTTCCGTGCATTCATTCTCTGGTCATTAAACAAGGCACAACACATCGTGGCACAGGGAAGGGGCGAGGGGATCATCTTGAGCAGGTATGCGTGCTCGGACGCAGCGAGATAGCACTGGAGCAACGTCTCCGTCAACGGCAGTGGCCGACGGAGCAAGGTGAGGGGAGGAAGATGGCTTCGGCACCCGCAGCTTGTCGGCGTTGGCAGCAGAGGCATCAAGAGGACGTGTCAAAGCTCACGGACTAGATGCGAGGTGCAGAGATTCACCGGAGCGGGAGATCAAGGCGCAATGGCGTGTGGTCGAAGATGGAGAAGACGTCCGAAACGGCGCTGATTCTGGACGTACGGGTCCACGTACTCTGGTAGGGAGGTATTCTAGAGCTCCCAACAAGGTCGTGGTGCTTGGGGGTGGTCTCTGGCCACGAGAATGATGACTGACGGCGACCCCTGATCGGGGAGGAGTTGTCATGGGCGTCGTGTGGTGCAGACGCCGGCTGCCGGTATAGCCGACGGCGGGGTCTTGAGCGCCAGATCCAGGGCGGCGGGGTTGCAAGCGCCACATCCGGAGCGGGCGGCGGCCGGCAAGCAAGCGGCTCAAGTGGTGCTGCTCGTCGGAGCGTCCTGGACGAGAGGAAATTGATGCCGGGGAAGGGAAGCTCGTCAGGCGTCGGGCCGCCGACGGGGACGGTCGTGGTGGCTGACCGTGGCGGCGGAGACATGGGTCCAGCCTGAGCATGGCCACTGGCAGCGTCCTCTGCGTGGCTATTTAGAGAGAGAGAGAGAGAGAGAGAGAGAGAGAGAGAGAGAGAGACAAAGATGAAGAAGAAGCTACATGAGGATGACAGATGGGACCTATGTCCACTTCGGCAAATTATCTAGAGAGGCATGCCAGGTCGTCCTCACAGGCAGGCCCCACTTGTCAGTTTCACTGTTTTCGCAACGAAATTCGAGCATCAGTGCTCGTTATTACACATTAGGCGCAGAACCGGTGGTTTTTTATGCCCTGGTTCAAATGTGGTACCAAGTTATTACTCTAGCCTCAAGTGTGATGGTTTTGGGTAAATAACTCGATAATGTAAGTGGGCGCATCCTCCTTGGATATCAAACACAATTGGAACTTCAAACCCATAAGAATTGTGCATAAGGCTACAAACCAACATTCACTCCAGTATTTAGGAAGCACTAGAGACATACTCCCTCCATCCCAAATTACTCGTATTAGATTTGAGGCGGAGGGAATATATTTTAGCAGTATTCGTGTGAGCCCGAGCTCACCATCAGGAAACCGAATGGTTAGCACTCCATCCTAGTGGGTCATATAAATTCACGCGCTCTCCTTGTGTATCCCCGTGTATTTATTATGTAAGCATCATCAATAGAATAAAATACATCTAAACTATTTTTGCAGTAAACAACTTCTAGAATCCTGTAAACATGCGAAAACTTCTTCATAGGATTCCGCCTCCCCTCCCGAGGCGCTCCCGTGGGCGTCCCCGGGAGGCAACCCTAGCGCTGCCGCCCCTGTCTCCTCGCCCCGTCCCCCATCCCTCGCTGTCGCCGGTGGCGTCGCCGGCCAAAGGCCGCATGGCGCAGGCGGCGGCGGGGCATCTTCCTCCCACATGCAGGTGACGGGCGGTGCGGGGCGTCCTCCCCTGCTCAGTGGCGCCAGGCGTCGGTCGACCGCTGCTCCGGCTTCCTCCCTTCTCCTGGCGTCCTAGTGGACTGCCGACGCTTCCTCCTACCCTCCTCCTCCCTCCACCTCGGCTCGTGGGGGCTAGAGGCCCGGGGGCGCGCTGGCGGCGGATCTGGCAACCCCTGCACAGATCTGGCTGGTGGTGGCGGTTGGCAGCGGCTGGAGTGGCCGGTGGTCCTTGAGGGAGTCCTGGATTAGGGGGTATCCGGACAGCCTGACTATACACATCGTCCAGACTATAGAAGCGTCAAGATATAAGACTCAAGACTTCGGCTCGTGTCCGGATGGGACTCTCCTTTGCGTGCAAGACAAGCTTGGCGATCCGGATATTATATTTCCTTCCTTGTAACCGACTCCATGTAAACCCTAGCTCTCTCCGGTGTCTATATAAACCGGAGAGGATGGTCCTTAGAAGGCCGATCACAATTACAATCATACCATCATAGGCTAGCTCTTAGGGTTTAGCCTCTACGATCTCGTGGTAGATCTACTCTTGTACTACTCATATCTTCAATATTAATCAAGCAGGAAGTAGGGTTTTACCTCCATCGAGAGGGCCCGAACCTGGTTAAATATTGTGTCCCTTGCTTCCTATTACCATCAGCCCAAGACGCACAGATCGGGACCCCCTACCCGAGATCCGTCCGTTTTGACACTGACATTGGTGCTTTCATTGAGAGTTCCTCTGTGTCGTCGCTTCAAGGCTTGATGGTGTCTTCAATTGTCAACAACACAGTCTAGGGTGAGACTTTTCTCCCCGGACAGATCTTTGTGTTCGGCGGCTTCGCACTACGGGCCAATTTGCTTGGTCATCTGGAGCAGATCGACAGCTACGCCCCTGGCCACCAGATCAGGTTCGGAAAATTGAATTACACGACGGATATTCGCGGAGACTTGATTTTCGACGGATTCGACCCTGTGCTAGGAGCGCCGGAGAGTCACGACGAGCACGACCTAGACCTGCTGTCGGACAATGCTCGGAACATCATCCCTGCAATAGCCCCGGATCTAAATCTGGAACAAGTTGCGTTGCTCGAGGACGGAGGGATGGACCCCGCCCCGCAGGCCGCACGCTCATCGGCGGTGGAGCCGAACACATGTCACATCTTTGTGGAGGCCTGTAACCCTGGGCCCCCGAACTCATATCCGGTTGTTGGCTCACGTCCGCACACTCTCGAGCCAGCCGAGCCAGGTTGGGCTCCGGTAATGGAGTTTACCGCTGCGGACATTTTTCAGCACTCGCCTTTTGGCGACATGCTGAACTCATTAAAGTCTCTCTCTTTATCAGGAGGCTCTGGGCCGAACTATTCCAGCTTGAGTGGGAAGCAGGCGATGAAGGAATTCGCTGCCAACCCACCACCCACTTTGTCGCCACGATCGATGATTTAACCGACGTGCTCGACTTCGACTTCGAAGACATCGACGGTATGGACGATGATGCAGGAGACGTACAGGAGCCACCGCTCACAGGACGGTGGACAGCCACCTCTTCATATGATATATACATGGTGGACACTCCGAAAGAAACCAATGGCGATGAGGCAACGGAGGATAACCCCTCCAAGAAGAAAGCAAAGCATGGGCGTCGCCCGCGCCGCTCCAAGCCCCGCCAAGGCAATACCGACATCGGAGAAGAAGACAATCCAGACGGTGCCAACGATGAATACAACCCCGAATAGCCCGCCTTCGAGCAGGCTGAACAGGAAGATGGGCATGACAGCCCAGATGAACATGCGACGGATGGGTATCCGGAGGAGGAAAACTACATGCCCCTCTCCGAAAACGAGATTAGCCTCGGCGACGACGAGTTCGGCATACCCGAAGACCCCGCAGAGCAGGAGCGCTTCAAGCGCTGGCTTATTGCCACTGCGAGAAGCCTGAAGAAGAAGCAGCAGCAGCTTCAAGCTGATCAAAATCTGCTCATAGATAGATGGACAGAAGTCCTAGCAGCCGAGGAATATGGACTCGAGCGCCACACGGCTGACCGGCCGCCTCGAGGTCAGGATAAATCAGCATATCAGCCCAAATACCAGCCCCCACCCCGGCGCCGGTTTACTACGGCCCGAGGCAATACTCAAGACCTGCGCGATAAACTGGATAACACTGCAGGACAACCAAGATCGATCTACGGATCACGGGGGCGCACCGCAGCACATGACAATGACCGTCATACCGGATACACTACCAGCAAATCCGGCCGGGCTGAATATAACCAGTCAGACGCAGCCGGACTGCGTCGCGACATAGCCCGGCACAGAGGCGCCGCACACCCCCTCTGCTTCACCGATGAAGTGATGGATCATGAATTCCCAGAAGGGTTCAAACCCGTAAACATCGAATCATACGATGGCACAACAGACCCCGCGGTATGGATCGAACATTTCCTCCTCCACATTCACATGGCCCGCGGAGACGATCTACATGCCATCAAGTATCTTCCCCTTAAGCTCAAAGGACACGCCCGACACTAGCTCAATAGCCTGCCCGCAAATTCCATTGGCAGTTGGGAAAACCCGGAAGACGCATTTCTTGACAACTTCCAAGGCACATATTTGCGACCTCCGGATGCCGATGACTTGAGTCACATTACTCAACAGCCCAGAGAATCAGCCAGGAAATTCTAGACTCGGTTCCTAACTAAAAAGAACCAAATAGTCGACTGTCCGGACGCCGAAGCCCTGGTGGCCTTCAAGCATAATATCCGTGACAAGTGGCTTGCCCGACACCTCGACCAGGAGAAACCCAAGTCTATGGTAGCTCTCACGACACTAATGGCCCGCTTTTGCACGGGCGAGGACAGTTGGTTGGCTCGCAGCAGCACTACGCCACATTCTGGCACGTCAGATGTCCATGACAACAATGGCAAGCTATGGCGCAACAGACATAAGCGATGGAACAACGGCGACAACACCGAAGACACGGCGGTCAATGCCGGATTCAGCGGATCCAAATCCGGTCAGCGGAAGAAGCCATTCAAACGCAACAATCAGGGACCGTCCAGTCTAGACCGTATACTGGAGCGCTCGTGCCAAATTCATGGCACCCCGGACAAGCTAGCCAACCACACCAATAGAGACTGCTGGGTATTTAAACAGGCCGGCAAAATAAAAGCCGAAAACAAGGACAAGGGGCTGCACAGTGACGATGACGAGGAGCCCCGGCGTCCGAACATGGGGGGACAGAAGAAATTTCCCCCCAGGTGAAAATGGTCAACATGATCTACGCCACCCACATCCCAAAGCGGGAACGAAAGCTAGCACGGGACGTCTACGCGATGGAGCCAGTCATCCCCAAATTCAACCCATGGTCAACCGGTCCGATCACCTTTGATCGTAGGATCATCCTACTAGCATCCGTCACGGCGGCTCAGCTGCATTGGTTCTAGACCCAATCATAGACGGATTTCACCTCACAAGAGTCCTTATGGATGGAGGCAGCAGCCTGAACCTGCTTTATTAGGACACAGTGCGCAAAATGGGCATCGATCCTTCAAGGATTAAGCCCACCAAAACCACCTTTAAAGGTGTCATTCCTGGAGTAGAGGCCCGCTGTACGGGCTCTATAACATTGGAAGTGATCTTCGGATCTCCGGATAACTTCCGAAGCAAAGAGCTATTCTTCGATATCGTCCCTTTCCGCAGTGGCTACCACGCACTGCTCGGACAAATCGCATTCGCTAGATTCAATGCGGTACCACACTATGCATACCTCAAGCTCAAGATGCCAGGCCCACGCAGGGTCATAACAGTCAACGGAAATATGGACCGCTCTCTCCGTACAGAAGAGCACACTGCAGCCCTTGCGGCAGAAGTACAATGCGGCCTCCTCCGACAAACCATCAATCCGGCGACGACAACCTCAAGCTCCGTCAAGCGAGGACGGAACACCCGGCAACAGGATCAGCAGGCACGCCAAGAGCACGACTAGCAGTCCGGCCTCCGCTCAAATCCCATCAAAGCTGCATCCGTGCCACGCGTACACAATTACGCACTCAAAATACCATGGGCACAGGCAGAGGCGTAGTAGTGGCTCAGTCAATAGTACGGTATCGCTTCGTAACCTTTCCATTTACCCTTAAGGACATTGCTTTAGTGCAGATTCTCCAGAAGAGCCGGATTGTCGGACTTACATCGGAGAGGAAACCCGGGAGGCAACAGGCTTTGGGCACAGTAGGAAACACCCAGGTGGAATCTATTTACGATCATTGTTTCTGCTTTATCTATCTGTACGTAGCCTGCCCCTGGATATGATATGTCAAATAATCCTATTTATCTCCGTTTGCATTCATTGTAAACATACGCTTAAACGTATTATTCCTCAATGGGAGACCATATATATCGTCAGCTTATTATTCTTATTTGAGCATTTTTTACAAATGTCTATTTGATTTTGATCAGTACACTTTGGTACACTTAGTTTGCCAGGGGCTTCTTATGACGCCCCATAATACGGCAATACAAGTCTGAACACTTTCATTAGTGCGACACCCCGAACTTATAGCATTATATGCATCAGCTCCGAATCATGTCTTGGGTCTACAGTTGGGATAGCCCGGCTCCCTTGTTTTGGTGCCTTACGTTCCATTAATTCGGCTAAGGTAGTGCAGGGAGAACTACTGCGATTGTGCCCTGGTTCTTCCAGACGAGCACCTCAGTAGAGAAAGCACAAAACTGACCGACATGATGTGGTGAGAGCTGGTCGCTGTTCGAGAGGTCTTAAAATCCTTAAAGATTTTTTCACTTTAGGCGATAATTCGGCTTTGTCCGATATAGGCGTGTATAGCGCTCCAATTCGGCCTTCCAGATTCTAGGGGCTTCGCCGAAATTTAAAATCGTAGACTTCTATGGCTAAGTGAAGGTTATAAAGCCATATAGTCTGATTGCCTTGTTCGCTGCGCTGGACACCTCCTTAAGGGACCAAACATTTGGATAAGGAGTGTTCGGTTTTTCCACGAACACCCCGGTACTAGTTATATGGGGGCGGAAGCCGACAACTGGCCTACTTACAGAATTTGATAAACAGCCGCACATAAGGTAATATTTTAAATAACAAAAGCGCTGTATAGCGCAAGTAACTTCGTCTTTAATTTACAAACATGACAGAGGTGAATTCATTAAAAAATTATGTCTTTGGTACATTCATCGGCCACGAGGCAAGCACCCTTCATAACGCCATCATAATACTTCTGGGGGACGCGATGCGGCTTGCCCTTCGATGGCCCGTCCTTCACCAGCTTCTCCGCATCCAGCTTGCCCCAATGCACCTTTGCACGGGCAAGGGCCCGGCGGGCACCCTCAATGCAAACGGATCACTTGATGACTTCCAGTCGCGGACAGGCATCCACCATCCGCTTGATCAGGCCGAAGTAGCTGGTGGGCAGAAGCTCACCAGGCCATATCCATACTATGAGATCCTTCATAGCCACTTCGGCCGCCTTGTGGAGTTCGACCAACTGCTTCAGTTGGTCACTCAGAGGCGTTGAATGTTCGGCCCCAGCATACTGGGACCAGAACAACTTCTCCGTTGAGCTCCCCTCCTGGGCACGGTAGAACTCCGCGGCATCTGATACGCTGCGTGGCAGATCTGCGAATGCCCCTGGAGAGCTCCGGACTCGGGTAAGTAAAAGAAACGCCTCCTCCACATGTTTGCTTTGCATAAAGAATTTCTTACCTGCCATTATCTTTTTGGCCTCCTGGATCTCCTGTTGTGCCCTATCGGCTTCGGCCTTGGCATCTTTTATATTTGTAAGGGCCTTCACAAGCTCGGCCTCTTTTGCTTTAAGCTCATGCCCCATGGACTCGAACCTTTTGCCGAGCTCCTGGAGCTCTTCTTGTACTTCGCCCACTCGGGCTTCTTGCTTTTCGCGCTCCTTCCGCTCCAAGGCCGCCTTGTGTTCGGCCTCGGACAACGCTTTCTTCAGAGACGCCACTTCGGTGGTGGCCTCTGTTACCAAATCACGACGCCTCGTTGTTAGAATAACCAATTTTATTTATACTTTACTATATGAGAGGGGGGAATCATTAACCTTTGCTCCCCTCGAGCTACCTCCTCGTGAGGCCGAGCTCTCCCTGTGCCCGCTCCAAGTCTTGCTTCAGGCCGGCGATTTCGGCCGTACGGACAGCAGCGGTCAGCAGCACAGCCTGTTTATTTATATTCAAACTTATTGTTAGACTCCTGTGGATTATAATTGACCCTCCGTTTGGTTTTTCCTTCCGAACACCAAACAGAGTATCAGGGGCTACTACCTATCGGGTGGTAATTTCACACATTTTTTACTTACCTCAAAGCCTGTCAGGAGGCTGGTGCAGGCTTCGGTTAGTCCGCTCTTGGCAGAGGAAACCTTCTGAATCACCGCACTCATAAGACTACGGTGCTCTTCATCGAGGCAAGCGGTGTGAAGCGCTTCCAGCAGACAATCCGGCGCCTCGGGCGCAACGGAAGTCCTTGATATAGACGGCCCTCCCTCCCTAACGAGGGGCTGCCCGCCTGAGTCCGGAACCACTGAAGGCTCCGGAACAGTGTTCGGCTGAGAGCCCGGCTTACCATGGCTCTCATCGACACGCCGCGGGGATCTTGAACCCCGCGAGTCCGACGGCTGGGACGCCGCCTTGAGGCACCTCCAGGATTACCTCCCCCATCTCTGGGAGCCTTTGGGACAACACCTCCGTGTCGTCCGCAGGCCGAGGAGAAGTGGCCGTCGGGAGTGAGTTCATTGCTGACTCACTCAAGGACCCGTCCGAAGACGACGCTTCGGGATGGGCCCTGGCCGGACTGCATACAAGTTCGGCATTACAACAAAACTATGAAGCGAAATTATGATGGAGTGCGGGTACTTACGATCGCACTAGGGGCTTCTTCCTGGGCAGCCACCCTTCCGCGCTGTCGGCGGCGGTGGTAGAGTAGTCCGGAAGGGACACCTTTCCCTTCTTGGACGTCCCAGCCTCCCCCCCGGGGCGGCCTTCCTCTTTTTCTCCCCCCCCCCCAGTACGGGGAGGTGGAGTTTCTTTTTGTTTCCCCTGCTTCCGTGAGAGGAATCTGCCTCGTCATCATCAGACAACAAGGGTATGACGGCCTTGCGCCAGGGGCCTCTCCTGGTCCCCTGGTCCGCTGTCTCTGGCCCCCATCCTTTCCGGATAGGGCGGCCTCCTCCTCTTCTTCTTCTTTCCCTTCGGGGGAGGAGTGCGCCTCGTCGTCTTCGGACGAGGCTTGTGCAACCTTATGTCGGAGACCCTTTCGAGTCCCCGGGGCCTTCTTATCGGCCTTCTTCTCCGGCCCCTTATAGGGCAGCGGGACCAGCATCTTCGTCAGAAGATTATTGGCTGGGCTTTTTGGCAGCGGAGCCGGACAGTCAATCCACTCCGCTGTCTCCACATAATCCTGCACAAATATACACAATTACTTAAGCCTCCCCCCATGAGTGTGTTGGGAAAAACCGAATCCGGTGGCGTCCTGAGAACTCACCTAAATAGGATGTCGTGCGGTGTGGAGCCCACGGTCCTCGGATATGGGAGGAGGTACTTCAGAGGCCTTGAACAACGCCTTCCACACGTTTTTGTGCTTCATGCCGTAGAGCCTCTGAAGCGTCTGGTGTTCGGCCGGGATGAACTCCCACAGATTGAATGCCCGCCTTTGGCACGGCAGGATTCGGCGAACGAGCATGACCTGGATCACATTGACGAGCTTGATGTTCTTGTCCTTCATGCCCTTGATGCAGTTTATGAGTCCGGTCAGCTCTGTAGATTCGCCCCATAACATGCCCTTTTGTTCTCAGGAGGTGAGCCGCATAGGGGTTCCAGATCGGAACTCGGGGGCCGCAACCCAGTTGGCGTCGCGCGACTCGGTGATGTAGAACCACCCCGATTGCCACCCCTTCACGGTTTCCGCAAAGGAGCCGTCAAGCCAGGTGACGTTAGGCATTTTTCCCACCATGGCTCCTCCGCACTCCGCTTGCTGGCCGCTCACGATCTTTGGCTTCACGCAGAAGGTTTGCAGCCACAAGCCGAAATGAGGCTTGATGCGGAGGAAAGCCTTGCATACGACGATGAACGCTGAGATGTTGAGGACGAAGTTCGGGGCTAGATCATGGAAATCTAGCCCGTAGTAGAACATGAACCCGCGGATGAAGGGGTGGAGTGGAAACCCCAGTCCACGGACGAAGTGGGCAAGGAACACGACCCTCTTGTGGGGTCCTGGAGTTGGTATGACCTGCCCGCCGTCTGGTAGCCGGTATTCGGTCCTCTCGTGGGGTCTGCGGCCAAGTATCCGGCCGCCCGAAGACTTGCGATGTTCTTCTCCTTCACGGTGGAAGCAACCCAGTTGCCTCCTGCTCCGGACATGTTTAGCTGTGCGGAGAAAACTTGGACTAGCGCGTTGGAGCTCGAGGAGGCAAGAGTGGGCAGAGGAGGAAGAAGGGGTGGGTAAGAATGGGGAACTCTTATCCCTTTATAGAGGCGACGAAAGCGGTGCGCCTCCCCACTAGCCTATTGAGAATCGCTTACTTCCCAAGCGCCACGATTGATGGCACGGGGGGATTACCCATACCCGTATTGATGAGAATCCCGTGATAAGGGGACATGATCTCTGCTTTGACAAGACGTGTCAAGGAAACCGCCTCGCAATGCACGCTGTGGCTGGTTGTGAAAAAAGGTTCGAATAATGACCTGGCTGTAATGGCATGTCACGTCGTCTAAAAGTTGTCAGATGAAGTATCATTCTCTCTACGGTGGTATGTGAAGATCATTTTGCAGATCCGGGCACGGCCTACGTGTTCGATAATAACCTTGGAGTATTCGGAAGGACGAACCCGCCTTGCAATGCTGAAGACAAGACTGCGCGCCGGACTCATCGTCATTGAAGCCTGGTTCAGGGGCTACTGAGGGAGTCCTGGATTAGGGGGTATCCGGACAGACGGACTATACACATCGTCCGGACTACAGAAGCGTCAAGATATAAGACTCAAGACTTCGGCTCGTGTCCGGATGGGACTCTCCTTTGCGTGGAAGACAAGCTTGGCAATCCGGATATTATATTTCCTTCCTTGTAACTGACTCCATGTAAACCCTAGCTCTCCCCGGTGTCTATATAAACCAGAGAGGATGGTCCTTAGAAGGACGATCACAATTACAATCATACCATCATAGGCTAGCTCTTAGGGTTTAGCCTCTATGATCTCGTGGTAGATCTACTCTTGTACTACTCATATCTTCAATATTAATCAAGCAGGAAGTAGGGTTTTACCTCCATCGAGAGGGCCCGAACCTGGGTAAACATTGTGTCACTTGCTTCCTGTTACCATCAGCCCAAGACGCACAGATCGGGACCCCCTGCCCAAGATCCGCCGGTTTTGACACCGACAGTCCTTCCAAGGTGGTGGCGTTCCAGTTGGTGCTCGTTCTGCTCTGGTGGGGTGGCGGAGTATTGGCTGGTCTTGGCGAGGGCGTGGAGACGCGGGTGGTGTGGTGGTGGTTGACGCTCCTGGCGGCCTTCTTCAGCAGCTGAGTGTGGTCGATCCGGGGGCCCTCGCTGGGGGACGGGTGGCTGCCTATTCCTCGCGAGGTTCTGGCCGGAGGCCGTGGTAGGGTGTCAGGGGTGACGCAAGGAAGGGTGCTGGAGGGACGAGTAGACCGACTACCTGTCACCGGCGCAGGGGTGCACCGGTCCGGACGAGCTTCGCTCCCCCTGCCCTTTTCCTGGCCTTGTGCCTCCTTGCCGCTGATCATTGTTCGGGCGGGTCGGTCACCGGCAGTTCCAATGGTGCTAGGGGCATGCCAGTCGGCTCAAAGCTCGTGCCTTTGATGGTCTCCGGAGTGTCTGGACGCAAGGTGGCAGCCTTGGTGGCGGGAGCTGCTGGCTCGTGGGCGGAGCTCGTGGCTCGGGCACTGACGGGCTTGCTGTCATGGCCGCGTGGGTGGCATGGGGTGGGCCTTCGACGATCTCAGTGGTGGTGCGGCCGACGCTCTCATGTAGGGCCGTACCTTGGACGGGGGTAGAGGGTGGTGGCCGAGGTGAAAACCTCGTCTGGCTCGGAGCCAGACCGATGGCGACGGCGTCCATGCGCTGTTCCCTTCTTAAAGGCTCCATCGTGGTGACCCTGCGTCCTTCGTGTTACTCCGGGTGAAAACCTAGATTCCCTGGATCGGGTGGTGGCGGCTCTTCGGTGTCGTTTCTTTCTTGGAAGCACCGCTTTGGAGTCCCTGGTTCGTCGAGTTGCGGCTTCGTCTCCTCGAGGTGACTCGGTCACGGTGGAGAGCTCTTTAGACCCTTAGCTATGCTCTTCTACCTACTTGTTATTTGCTTTGGGATGTTTGGAGTAGCGTTGCTGTTCGTCAGCTCCCTTGTATCTGCCTTGGGTGTGTGTGGTGTCGGGTGGTTGCATCATGTATGTCGATCGTTGCTTTATATATAAAGTGGGCGAAAGCCTTTTTAGTAAACGTGCCAATAATTTTCCTAATCAAAATAGGCAAACTAGCGTGTGCCGCTCGATGAGTCCCTTGCAACCAAATGTGTTGGAAGTCATTAATCATGGACAATAAAGTTGTCGCAAGTTAAATGGCCCACCAACCTTCATTTGTAAGTAGTAGTTAGATAGTGCTTTCCCTCTCTATATAGACAACCCATCTTCCTCAAAGCAAACAACAAAATCCACCATCTCATTTATCCATATTTGACACTCCGACGGTACAAACTCCTCATTTTCAGTATTTTGGTATAGTGATTGGTGATGAAAACCCACACAAGCATAGGAAAGAATTGTCTGAAGACCAAAATGGTGTATGCTGTAGACAATGCGCAGGAATAAGAGACATGGGGAAGTATATACTCTTTGTTCTGAAACCAGTCAGATACTTTCGTGGTTCTCAAACATGTTGTTGCATAGAAACTAGTGACAGAAAAATCTATTGCCCTGGGGAACACAGCCATTCGAGCATCTGCTATTAAGGGGAGTGTATGGTTCCGCACAGGGATGGCACTTACTTCAGCGTATGATTGCATTTGTGTTTCTCATTTTGGACTGCTTTCTTATGTTTCTCGTCGCGTGAACCTCTTGGGAGATGCTTAGTTGCAGCTGATGTTTCTTATTTTGGATTGCATGTGTGTTTCTCATTTTGAAGTAGGCTTGCGGCTGATGTTTGACCACTGCTAACAGTAGAGTTCCCTTCTTTGGTTGGATCCATGGTGTTTCTAGCTGATACTCTAGTTGGGGTAGTATCTAGATCTAGTTGAAGGGCCCTTTTCTGCTAGTTCTATGTAATTGTGAGTGGGGACCCCTTGTACTTCTGTAATTGTTGAAAGGCATTTTTTGATCAGGAGAAAAATTATTTGGCCCCAGGTGCCTTTTGGAGTTGTGATCCGATCCAAACCTTGTGATTCTGGATTCTCTAGATAGACCCGCGTTCGGTTTCTCTTTGCTGAGGAAACATGCGTTTCTTGCGCTACAAATGACTTTTCTTCACTGAGGGTAATGTAAGTCAGTGCATCCTCCTTGGATTATCAAACACACTTGGAACTTCAAACTTACAATAATTGTGCATAAGGCCACAAACAAACATTGAAGCACGGGGTATTTTAGCAGTATTCATGTCAGCCCGAGCTCACAATTACCACATTGAATGGTTAGCACGCTCTCCTAGTCAGTAATAATAAATTCACATGATCTTCTTGTGTATCCCGTGTGTATGTAAGTGTTACCAACAAAATTAAACATATCCAGAGTATTTACCCTGCAAAAAAAACATATCCAGAGTATTTTAAAGTAAACAGCTGAAGTACAATCCTATAAACATGCCCCTTTTTACTTTTCAAAACAAGCAAACTAGCGTGTGCCACTCAATGAGCACCGTGGAGGCAACCAAATGTGTTCCAAGTTATTCAACGTGGATAATAAAGTTGCCGCAAATAAATGGGCCACCAACGTAAACTCCACTTGTAGCGTAGATACATCTTTCACTTTCTATATCCATCTTCCTCAAAGCAACCAACAAACTCCGCCATTTCATTTTTCCACAGTTTACACTTCGGTAGTAGAAACTCTTCGTTTTTAGTATTATCGTATAGTGAATGGTGATGGCAATCTACACAAGCATAAGAAAGAATAGACTGAAAACCCAAACGGTATATGCCGTTGACGATGTGCAGGAATAAGAGACATAGGGAAAGAACCAGCCACAAGATCAGCGTAGCTGACAATATCGTTTTTCTGAAACCGGCCAGATACTTTCACGGTTCTGAAACCGATCGTTGTTGCATTGAATTGAGTGAAACAAAAAACTACAGGTGTCGAGAGAAAAGCGGTTCGAGAAGGTCTCGAGGGAGGCGCATGGTTCCGAACAGGGCTGGCACCTGCTTCAGCGTACGATTGCATATGTGTTTCTTGTTTTGTACTGCTTCTGAACCTGGTTTTGTTTCTCAGTCGTGAACTTCTGCCGAGATGTTAAGTTGCCAACTGTAGACTTACGACTGATGTTCGATGACAGTTGACGGTGGAGTTCTCTTCTTGGGTTGGATCACTATTTCTAGTTGATAGTTTGGGTAGTGTCTAGGTCTAGTGAAGGGGGCCTTTTTGTTCTCAATTTTGTTCAATTGTGAGTGAGGACTTTTGTAATTTTCTACTTGCTTGATTTTGTGGTACAACCAAAGCCAATGGTACGAACATTGAGAGCAATAAGATGGTTAACCCCCCCC
>NC_041385.1:40231905-40232585 GCF_002162155.2 Triticum dicoccoides | reverse complement strand
CTCCCTCTTTGAAGAACCAATAGATTAACCATTATGAACAATTTACCTGTCTGTACTTGTATGGTCCATCGAGTGTGTAACCGTGTATAAACCCCATCTAGTTGTGGAGAATGAACTATTTGCATGCACGTGAGCATTTCCATTGGTATTGTGTTTAAAAAATTATATTATTTTTTCACGGGGAATTATATAACTTTAATATGTGTTTTTCTGTACAATATTTAAAAGTATATCGAATATAAATGCTAAAAGACTATACATTTATTTTGAAAAGCAGCTATCTTGAATATCTTGCTTATAGCACAATGGTAGCTCCCTTCGGCTGAAGCTTCCCCACAACGCACACGCCGACCCAATAGAGTGTTACTTGGTTGTTCATTTGTCTTCTGTCCGCTGATGAGCTTTTTTCGTTTTCAATGCTTTCTTTTGTTTTTTTTGTTTGGTTCTCTTTTTTCTTCATCAATTTTCTATGGTTTTCCCTTGTTCTCGTCGTTATACTTATTTTTTATATTTTTCTTTGGTTTCTTTCTTGGCTTTCATCAGTGTTTCTTTTCTTTCTCAATTTTATTTGTTTTTCTTATTTATTTATTTTTTTCTTGGTTTTCATAGGTTTTCTTTGTTTTTTTATTTCTTTCTTAGTTTTCATTGTTTTCTATTCTTTTGCACTTGTTTCTTTGTTT